>NC_056733.1:609368405-609458405 GCF_019279795.1 Protopterus annectens
AGAAATGTAATTGTCTGTGCACATCTACCAAATGCAACAAATACTTGCCTTTGTTTGGAAAGAAGAATGGAAGATTAATGACCCAATTAATATTGGATTCAGAAAACACATTTGATAAAAATGAAGGATTAGTCTGTAGAGAAATCCTATCCTTGTGAAAAACTAAATAGAGGGCTAAGTTCTGACACTCTTCTGGCAGATGTCATAGCAACTAAGAAAACAGTTTTCCAGGTAAAAATTTTAGATTAGATTCAGCCGAAGATTCAAAGGGAAAGAATTGTTAAAAATGGTAATAAAAGGTACTACAGTTAGTACAGAAAGGGAAAGGGAAGACTACCAATGATGGTATTAAGAAGTACTCAAGGAGAACAAGAGAAATGGCCTAATATATAAATTTTACGAGAGTAAAAGGGAGGAAAGAGAAATAACTACAAAAAAAGGAATAAATGAAATTAAACGTACTTAAATCTGTAAACTATTGATTTAACAATACCCAGAGCTTGAGAGCTTACAATCTGTCTGTTTGCAATGACAGCAAATGAGATCTGAGGTATGTTAGGTTGTGGGGCATTATGGGTAAAGGGAAGAGCTCAAGAGTTCAAGATTCTATGATCTGGATGAAGTGGCCGAGTCAGATCTGAGGGTCGGATCCAAACCCAACAGTTGAGCAATGAATGAAAATGGACAACATCAGATAAAATGTTTAGCTGCCTTGTTAACTTTGCCCTGAATATAGGTGAGATTTAACCAGGTGTATGTGGTACTATGATAATGTATAGAAAATTAAAATACCGAGTTTGAGATAAAAATTCATCCATCCATCCAAGTCCCTTTTTTCCCATTTTCCACATGGGGTCAGGGTGTCACTTCAACGATCATCTAGAGCCAAGATTCACAATGTTGGGTGGCTAGCCCTACAGCGGTTCTTCTTTACCCTTCACATGTATTCATATACATCTATGGCCAGTTTAGAGTGCCCAATCCACCACCTGCACATCTTTGTAATGTGGGAGAAAAGTGGAGCACCCAGAGAAGATCAACATGAACCCAGGGAGGATATGCAGACTCCACACAGAAGGCACCCTAGCCAAGAATCGAACCAGAGAACCTCTTGCTGTGAGGCAACAACACTATAAACTGTATACAAGAAAATGTGCTATTTTGAAATGAGAATAAAAAAAAAAAAGGACATTAACTTTGTGGTTAGATTTGTTATACTTTTTGTCGAAGGAGTACTCTATTGCAATTAATATGACTTAGCAATATTACTGCTTTTAAGTCTGAATATGCGTGAGAGCCCTGTAATGATAGGTGAAGCAGTTACAGTGCTTGGACATTCTGAATCCAGGCAAAACAGTTTAAGAAATTTTTGTTTTAGAAAGTAAGGGTGCCCTTTGCGTAAGATGCAGAAGTTAAATATTTACTTAAGGTTTATTTTTAATGTTAATTCTATTGGGGGGGGCATTACCAATCTGTATATTAGCTTTTATCTGTTCACTGTAGGTTCATAGGTACTTACTAGGCTACTGATCTGATAATTTAGAATCTAGATTATGTCTACTAATTCTGAACGAAGGGGGCAGGGGGTTGGTATATTGGTTATGGTGTTTACCTCAGAGTCAGAAAGTACATGGTTTGATTCTTGCCTTTAAAAGGGAACTTGTCTGGGCTTCAAGTGGTCCACAAGGACAGCTGGCCTAGTACTTGCCTATGAACCTATAACAGTGAAAGCTGAATGATAACACTTTAAAGACAAAGTGGAATACTGAAGGTGGCGCAAGAGGGGAAGAAGGTTGAATGAAAGGACACAGAGACCAAGTGACATGGTCTCTAATTTTTGCTGGAGTACTGAGGTGACAAATGTAAGTGTGTAGGGAAACAAAGCATACTGGTATATAAAGCAAAGAGATTATGAGGAATGACATAGGTAAAGGTAGCTGTAGGACTGAGTGAACTTTAATCGAGGAGATGAAAAGGAAATTAGTAGATTGCTGGATAAAGAATATAAAGAGAACTGGTGGGAAACAAAAATAATTTTCTGATGCAAGTGTCCTGCAAAGGCATGGGAGGAGAGAAGACTAGCTTGCCAAAAATTGAAGAGATTGTTAGATAAATACTGATTACCTTTCTTGGATAAAACAAATGTTTATCATGGATGTTTGCATATAGTGTGAATAGATATATTTATATTGTTTATTTTTAATACTTTATGTCTATGTTTATTAACAAAATTTAATAAAAATGTTTTTGGGAAAAAGCTGTCTCAAAGCAATACAAGATGTAATGGTTGACTGGTTGCCGGTATTTCATGGAAAATATACAGTTATGGTAAGTTTACTTGCACAACTAGATGTATTAATAGACAAATGCTGCAGTAGCCTAAGCTATTTTGGTTATATCCTGACAAGGATATGACCACTGGCCAGCTTTTCAAAGCTTCAGAGCAGCTCCACATGCCCTGCCAGTGGCTCAAGAACTGCCACACAAATAAAACAGTTTGGGCACCAAAAGCTTTAGAGCCTTATTGTTTCAAGAAGGCAGGCCACAAACCAAAAAAGAAAATGTCATAATAAAACATATATATATATATATATATATATATATATATATATATATATATATATATATATATATATATATATATACATCCACACCCTGGCAATACATCAAAAACAAAACAAGGGGGATAGAGGAAGGAAATGACTCCTGAAACAGTGATCTATAAGAATATTTACTGATTTGGTAATAGTACTTGCAAAACTATACTATGTTCAACATTAGATCACTGTTGCAGTCGCCTTAGCTATTTGGATTGGTGACCACAGCTGGAGAACATATGGAGAGAGAAGGAAGGAATTCAAGAATACAGAAGCCTATGGAGAATGGCCCTAGCAAAACTTGTTCTGGACCAGGAAAAGAATACAGTTTTCCATGCTTTGTGAAAGCATGTACAAGGGACCAAGTTGTTGCCTCTAGGATACTTTTAGAGTCCACTAGTTTCCAAAAACCTATGGTCCCATACCTTTCAACCATACCGAATTTCTCATTTTTTTTACAGGTTTTGAGGTCCAAATAATGGGGTGCCACAATTCCCGAGTGGCACCCCTTAATGTCTGCATTTCCAGGCTTTTTGGGCTGACGTCACCATGTGCAGATTGCATGCGTGATGACGTCAGCTCTGGGAACAGCCTGCCAAGCCAGTTGCTCGAGGGATTCACTGTACTTTGGAGCATTTGCCAGCATTTCCCCTGCTCCATTGCTCGAGGGATTCACTGTACTTTGGTGCATGCATTTCCCAGCATTTCCCCAGCTCCAGGTAAGGAGGACAAATAAAAACTTTTTACCACACTAGTTGAGCAAGCATATAGTTGGAGATTTGATTTGTTTCTGCTGCACTGCATTACATGCTGTATAGGTTGAAATTACACAAGGTCACACTAGTTGAGCAAGCTGAACAGTTCTTTCATTAATTTGAACTACAAGGTCTGCACTAATTCAGCAAGCTGAATGGAATAGTTATTTCATTTATTTGAATTACAAGGTCCGTACTAATTGAGCAAGCTGATGAACGGTTCTGTCACTAATTTGAATTATACAAGGTATAATTGGTGAATGGAATGGTTCTTTCATTAATTTGAATTACAAGGTCCCCACTAGTTGAGCAAGCAGAAAGGTTCTGTCATTAATTTGAATTACACAACGTATTGGTGAATGGAACGGTTCTTTCATTAATTTGAATTACAACAAGGTCCGCACTAGTTGAACAAGCTGGCGAATGGTTCTGTCATTAATTTGAATTACAAGGTCTGAACTAGTTGAGTAAGATAATGAATGGTTCTGTCATTAATTTGAATTACACAAGGTATAGTCGGTGATTTGATTTGTTTTTGCCGCACTGGGTGCATAGGTTGAAGTGTTTTCAATTACACACTAGTTGAACTGAACAAGATGAACAATTATTTCTGCTTAGGCTGAAGTGTTTTGAATTACACACACTAGTTGAACAAGCTGAACGGTTCTTTCTGTTCTGCCGCACTGCATTAATGTGAATTACACAAGGGGATGTATGAGCAAGCCAAGCTTTGAAGTGTGTCAGTTAGGTATACCTGGTGGTTAGGGTTACTCAGGCTCAAACCCTGTACCTTACGTACAAGGAGCAAGAGCCTGAGTTCTCTTACCCATGCCACCACTTCAGATTGAAGGAGTTGTAGCTCTCAATTGCACAAAGATTCACAGAATGTCTGGAATGTTTGGCTCATACTTTTGGTCTGCTCCTCTTAAAATTCAGATGGTGTAATGATAGTGTTGTTGCCTCACAGCAAGAGGGTCTCTGGTTTGATTCTCAGTTGAAGTGCCTTCTGTGTGGAGTCTGCATGTCCTCCCTGTGTTTGTGTAGGCTTCCTCTGGGTGCTCTCATTTCCTCCTAGGATACAAAGACGGTGTCTGGAGCCTCTGCTGAAAATCTGCTTCCTTCCAAGTCGGACTTTCCTGGTAAACAAATGTAAAATAAAAGTTGCCTTCCTCTCTTTCAGGAAACACGTGGTAACACAAAATTTTATTCTAGCAACTTTCTAAGATTATACAAGCAACATTTAAAATGTGTCCCTAGTTTTCGAACTTTACCCCCCCCCCCATACATTTTGGCTTTTTCCTGATTTTTTGTGCTGCACAGTTCTTCATGCAAAGAGAAGTTTAGTGCTGCTTATGCAAAGTCTACTTGCAGTGTTAGTATCACAACAGGCAGTATACTTGCTTTTGCTGCAGAAGGCTGTGCGTTCTACTCCCACAGTATATAAGATTGCTGATACTCTACTGTGTTGTACTTTTAAAGGGCATGGATGCTGCAGTCCTGAGAATGTCCTCCTTTGGCAGAGATACCTAGTAACTATGAATCTGCTATCAGTTTGCCATCTATTCCCTATTTAAATATTACTACCTTATCATTTTTTTAATGTAACATATGCAATTTATTCTACAAGGGCAGCAGGCACTTTACTTATAGATGAAATAATGAAATATAAAGTTATTTACTAGCAGCAACCTCTTCATTAGTTACAGATTTCTTTAACGTGGAATTATTTAGACGACTTTTACTTCTGCAGAGATTGTGCATATTTACTGATACTAGTAGATTGTAGAAGTTTGAGTAGACTTTTATGATGGAAATGTTCTGAATTGGGCAGTTTTATCATTACTAATTCATGCATTTTGTTTCATTGCTTATTGGAAAAATGTTCAAAACAATAAATTTAAAACACTCTCTAACAAGTATGCTGTATTATACAAAGAATATAATTTAATACAGTTAGGAAGGTGTATCAAAGAACACATGTATGTTTCGCGGGCTAGGGTGGTGGGGCCTATGATTTGAAAACAGCCATTGGCCTTGGCCAGATGCATTTTCTTTGAATGTGAGTTTCAGTGCTGTTTCAATTAATGTGGGTTTCAAGGGCAGAGAATTTTAATACTGTCTATTTACATTGTAAGACTGTATTGCTTTGTTTAGCAGATTTCTATTAGTGTTTGTGCTATAAAATGTAAAATAAAAGTTTTAAATGAAATCCAAATATTCATTGTAGAAGTAAAGCAATATGCACACGACAGGGTTTATGGTAAATGGGGTGAAACAGTCAAGTAATGGGACATTGGAATGGCTGCAGGGGACTCTGGGGCCATATTTTGGTTGTCTGTTCTTCAGTTTGCATTTGAAAGTTGGTATCCCACAATTCCATTGGAGTGGGTGGGGTTACATAATTATATATGCAAATTTTATGTTAATCACCATGCAGATTTGTACCTATTTTTCATGGGCCTTTGTCCAGATTTTTGATGTTTCCAGGTTGAGAGGTATGTATGGTGCTAACCCTGCCTAGAAGTGGCTTGTCATGGTGAGAAAAGCAAACGTTTAACGCTTTCAAATCACTGATTGCAGTCAGAATCTTTTTAACATTAATGTGCTTTTCAGTCCTGCGTATTCCACAGACCTTGCACTTTAACCCTTTTGATACAGCCCCAAAGCAAAGTCCAAAACATCAGTTGTAACAAACTGAAGAGGAGGTGGAAGGGAGGATGAGAGACCTGGGTTGAGAGAGAACTGGTCCACCCACCACACCACACCACTTCCCTTCCCACAAATTGCAGCACAGAATCTGAAAAGATAAAAGGTTCTGCTGCTGAGACCAAAATGACCTGAGGTACCACTGACTTTTGTTCATATGAAGTCTGGCCAAGGAAACCATGATAATCACAGAAGCCATGAAACTCACAATCCTGAGAAATTCCTTGGCAGATGCCAAACATTAGTTGGAAAAGCTCAGAACAATTTCTTTGCACAGTTCTATTTTGTCGTGGAATAAAGTACTTCATTGTAAAGTATTCAAGAGACAACCCAGAAAAAAAATATTCTGTTTGAAAGGATGACAGATAATTTCTGCAAGATCACTTGAAACCCCAGAGTATGTGGGAGTTTCTGGGCATACATCAGAAAATCTTGACAGATGGAAAAGAGTCTGCAAATATAAGGCAATCATCCAAATATGGGAATATGAAAATGCCTTGAGGTCTACAGTAAGCAATTACTGGAACCAGACACTATGTAAATGCCTTTGGTGTAACAGTTAGATCAATGGGTAAAGGCAGAAAAACGGTTGCACTTACTCATAACAGTAGATGTTTGAATTCCTCACTACTGCAGTAGCCTTTAGACTGTATGAGCTGTTTTGCCAAAACAGAGCAACCAGCCAACTTCCAAAACCTCTAGCTGCCTCCCACACTTTAACTCAGAATGATGACTTGGCAGTCCTGTGGATATAGAAAACAGCAGTCATAATAAAAAATCTTCAAGGCTTTCTTGCCCAAAAATTAAGAAGTGTACACATCCTGAACCAAAAGAAATTACCAAAAGTTTATATACGAGCAAGTAACTATACATAAAAACAGGGAGAATGGAAGGTGAGTACAGCTATTGCAACAGTGAGGAATTCAAACAGCTACTGTTATGAGTAAGTGCAACTTGCACAGCTATATTATGTTTATCATTCCCACTGATGCAGTAGCCTTTAGGCTACATGGGCTGATTACCAAAGCGTATCCAATTTGAGAGGAAGAAGAATATAGATCCAGGAGAATGATCCTAGCAGTGTCTATCCGAGACCTAGAAAAGGAATACAGTCTGTAATGCCTTGTAAAGACATGTTCAAAGGACCAAGTCACTGTCTCTAGAATAATCCTAGAGTCGATCCCTTTTTAATATGTCATTGTAGAAGACAAGGCCCTACTAGAGTAAGCCTTGATACTGCCTGGAACTGGACCACCATGAAGGGCATAACAAAAGACAATAGCTGAGAATGACCATCTGGAAATAGTCTTCTTTGACACTGGTGGTCCTTTCCTTTTCCCCAACATAAAAAACAAACAGCTGATCAGCTTTTCTAAAGGAGTTTGTTCTGTTAAGATGGTACTCAAGCTGCCTTAAGCATGTCCAAGGTATTTAAATTATTTTCTCCCTAGTTCTGAGAATCTGGATAGAACACTGGGAGATTGATGGCTTGATTCAAAGTAAACTGTGGAACAACCTCGGGCATAAATGAGGTATTTCGTCTTAAAGAGACCCTATCTCTAGGAAAGACCAAATAGGATTCACCCACCATGAGAACTTGCAACTTAGAAGAGCAAAGAGAAACAGTAGTATAGTTAGGGAGGGGCAAGAAGGGCAACTGCCCTGGTGCAAAGTGTTGGAGGGGCACAATCAGTCACTCCCTCTTTAATGCAATACTGGTTTTGAAAAGTTGGTATTGCATTTGTGGTCACACCTGAGCACTATAGCTCTCCATGTGTGGTCTACATTTCTTATATTGTAGCAAGCAATTTGTTACAAATTGAAAGTAAAAAAATATATATATATATATATATATATATATATATATATATATATATATATATATATGTATTTTTTTTTCCTTTAACTCAGACCTAAGCACTGTAGTGGTCCTTGCAGCCAGGCAGGGTATAAACTGTAGTAACTGTTTCACATTTGTAGCAAGCAGTTTGCTACAGTTTAAAGAGAAGTTGTTTAAAAAAATATGGACACAGTAGTGCTCCATGCAGACGGGATATAAACTGTAGCAACTATCTGCTATGGTTTAAAAATACTTTTTTTAAACTAAAACATGAGCGCTGAATAGCTCCGTGCAAGCGGGTGAAAACTGTAGCAACTGTTTGCTGCATTTGTGCCAGTTTGTTTGCTACAGTTTAAAAGAAGAAATGCTGTTTTAAATGAAATATGTTAAAGGAAGGTTGGGGGTAAGGCACAGAAACAGGACCTGATGGGGGAGGTGTCATGCATCTGGCCACCTGGTTGGTGAGCCAGTAGAAGGAACATCTGTTTTTTTTTTTTCTGGAGGGGTGGTGAGTAGATATAACTGTAATAAGCAGTTATGGCTTTTTTTCTCTTCAAGTGAAGAACTGAGGGCACTGGGTGCTGGTTTACAGTACCGGCCCAAGGCACTAATTGACTCAGCAACACTTTAAAGAGAAGAACACTTTTCCATGTAATAAACCTTAGGTCAAACTGATGTGCAGGTTCAGATGGAGACATGATTAAAATTTACTGCCCAAAGTTAATGTGTAAAACACCTTTGAGAAACTGTTGTACCAAAAACACAGAAGAAAGTGAAAGATCAGTGGGCAGACATGCTAAAATGGCTGCAAGACATACTTTGGAAGAGGAGTAAGAGAGGCTAGAGGCTAGTAACTCACATAAATATTTGTGCACCATTGATACATATTCCCTGATACTGTCCTGGTTAATGGGTAAGTACCAACCAGAAAAAATCATTTCGACTTGCCAATATAAGATTTCCAAATAGGAGGTTTTCTCACCTCCTTTAGTACCTACTGCACATCTTCTGAAAGAAGGTGCCTAAAAGGAATTAGAATTGAATCATCCAGGCAGTTAGTTGAAGTTGTTGGAGACTGGGATATATCAAACTCCCCTGTCTTGTGTGAGTGGATCCAGTTTGTGAGGAAGCTTGTGGTAATTGCCCTTGGCCAATTCCAGAAGAAAGGAGAACCGATGTATAGGCCAAAAGGGAGTCACCACAATTATTCCTGGAGAGTCTTTTCATATCTTTAGAATTACCCTGGATATTAGTGGAAATGGGGGAAATGCATAAAGAAACATTCTAATCCATGGGAATGAAAATTAACCTATCTACCAGTCTGTTTGCAGGAAGTCCTAGAGAATTTGTATAATTGTCTGTTCTGAAAGGAAGCAAACAAATCTGTTTAAAGTACTCCCCACAACTGGATCAATTCCTGAAAGACCCCTGTTGTTCAGTTACCATTCATGAGGGTCTGTCCTGGTCCTGCTCAGCTTGTTCACCATTATGTTATGCTCTAATAATATGTAAGATGCTTGCAAGGTTAAAAAGTCCTGAAGAGCTACCACCCAACCCATCAAAGTCAGCTTGCATAGAAGGTACAACCAGGTACCACCTTGCTCGTTAATGTACCACATCACTGTGGTATTGTCTATAATCACCTAAAGAGGTCATGGGAACCACAGATGAAGAGATTTTAAGACATGGATCACTGTTAACATCTCTGAATTTTATGTGCTTTGGTCAGTCTAAAGAATGCCACAGGCCTTGCACATTTAACCCCATTGAAACTGCCCCCAAGCAAAATCTGAGGTGTCCACAATTACAGATTGGCTTGGAGGTACAGTAAAAGAGGGGACACCTGAATTTGCTTGCATCTGTAGTCTCTGTCAGAAAAGGAAATACTGCCAGCCCAGCTATCTGGAATTTTGTTAATAATTATAGATCATTTGTGAATATTAATATGATTTATATAGACGTGTGACAGAAGGAAATACTGCCAGCACAGCTGTCCAGAATTGTGTAAATAATCATGTCATTGTGAATATCAACATGATGTATATGCTTGTCTGACAAATGTATTAGAACTGTATGTTATGTATTAATTAAACTGCTGGTACAGAAGTATGTGTTGAACAGGGTTTGTACAGTACCGAGCTTAAAAGATGTATCCACAGTGTACCCTACTGGAAGAGAACAGAAATGTTTATACACTATTGTAGCTGTGTAAATGCATATATTTTTAACAGTGGAAACTGGAACATAGAAGGTTAACTTGCAACACTTCAGGAAAATAGTTGAAATTAAATTGTTTTATAACCAAGTAATAAAAGGAATGGTTTCGATGCAGCAAGGAGACAGGGTGCCTAAAACTAGGGAGCCTTCTGCATTGTCTGGTTTAGTGTTTTATTGTTTTACATCTTCCAACAGCTGCAAAGATCTGACAGATATATATTTTTCACAGGGAGGTGTTAAATGCTGGCAGTGTTTAGCAATGGGAGGTTTCACCTGGGATAGTCAGATGGCAAAAGTGGTGTCAACCTGCAAGCATCCCAGCAGCAATATTTGAGATATTAATTTAATGAACTCTCAGAGAGGGACAGGGCATTTTGTATTTTGTCTTTGACCGGGCAGCATCAGATGGGAAAACCCACTCACCACATCTGTCTTGCCTGGCTCTGTAAGTAAGTTAACTAGGGTACAGTAATTTCTTTTAGAGTCAGTAAGGAACATAGTCAAGATTAGTTTAGATGTTTTCTGTATTTGAGACTGTCCTGCAATGTTGTTTTAAATATTTCCTGTGATTTTGAACTCTGAAGTCACTGTGAATACATATTTAGTATTGTCTTGGTCTTTTATTATTTATTATTAAACATATTTAAACCTTTCAATTTGTGACTGGTCTGTCTAGAGATATTTAAGCTCTTGGATGTCTATTTGGTGACACTGTGTAGGCCACTCCTAATAGCCTTGCTCTTGGTCAAACTACAATTTGGATTAATAGTAACATTAAACAGTAAAATTGGACACCCCTTGCTAAGGGGCCTTAAAGTAGCTGATAAGGAGTGGCTGGTGGCAGTCGAAACTACCTTATAGTCTGGGCAAAAGGAGGCATAGCTAGTAAATCTATGTCAGCCTTTCCCAGGTGTGTATGTGTGTATAAATCAAATCTCAATGAGTGAGTGTGTCAACTACCTGAGCAGGGGCATGAAACACTGGTTGGACAGAGAGGATGCTGGAAGTCTTGGCTTGGCCACCCATCTGATATCTCAATTCTATAGCTGTGCCAGTGGGGAGTCTTACTGGAGATCTGGACAAAGAGAGATAAAACAGCCCCAGACTGACTGTGGTCTCTGTGTGCTCTTAAGGGAAATTGCACTTTACTGTGTGTGTACTTGTCATCCTCCCAGTGTGTACATCTCCCACTGTTGCCAGTGGTGAGGATGGAGGCTCCTTGATTACTGGGTTAGTGTTGGGTCATCACTTTCTCTACCACTGCAGTTCCTTTTTTACAAAGCCGAAGACTGGAATCTGAAATTCCAGAGCTTGAAATGTTGAGTCCATGTATTTTTTTTTTTTTTTAGAAACAACTGAATCTTTCTCATGTGTAACCTGGCAAGAAAAAGCATGAGAATGATAGATGCCATGAACCTCAGGCTCTCAAGATAATCTGACTGAAGTCTGAGATGAGAAGCTCAGAAAGATAAAAAAATCCACTTTCTCCTGTGTCAAAATAAAACATCCTAGAAAGATAATCCTGTCTGATGGGGTCACCGAGCATTTCCGAATATTTATCTGGAATCTCAGATTGGTCAGAAAACAAGAAACCCATTGTAATAACTTTTGTCATCAAAACAATGGTTTACTCATTGTAAAAATAAGCAAGTTATCTAAGTAAGGAAAAATGCTAATGCCACGCAGTCTGCAATGAGCTATCACTGGAGCTATAAATACCAGTGGAATAGTAGAAAACCCAAAGGGTAATGCAGAGATAATGTGACCCAGACACAGTAAATCTGAGATCTAGAACTGGTCTCTAGGCACACTATTTCTTTGGTATCAGAAACATTCTGGGATAGAGTCTTTTGCACTTTTGATTTAATGTCACCAGTTCTGACTGCAAGGGTGACTAAATGTTGAAGGACCTGAGGGAAAAAATTCTGACTGGTTTGGAGGGAAAGGAGGAACATGGTTGTAACCAGTGGCAACTGTATCCTCCTGAACTATCTTTAACACCCAAGAATCTGCAACAACCTGTTGCCGAAGGGGAATGTACAAGGCTAGTATTCTGGACAAATTTTGAGAGAGAGAAGGCCAGGAGAGGAGGGGGTGGGGGTACACAATACTGGCTGGTATAGTCATTCTGAAGTTGTAGGCTGTGCCTTTTTTGGAAAAGATCCTCATTTTTTATTGTTCCCGCCTGCCATCTCTTTTTATTTCCCTGTTTGGTTTGAAAAGGTAGGGATTATTTGTTGAGTTTCTTAGACATGAACTATGATCCTGAAGACTTATAAGTGGGGAATGGGCTGAAAAATCTTGAACTCCCTGAATTAATTTCCCTCTCTCATTAAATTGTTTAAGGACTGGAGTAGCAGATGGGCCAAATAAACATCCTTATCTAAAGCTGAAGTCAAAATTTCAGACTTTACCTAATCAGAAAACTTGATTACAAACCTAGGCATGCCTCCGCAAAACTGTAGCAGAAGCACTGACCCTAGACACAGTATCTGCACAAAACAGTCACACTAAACTAAATGCATTTTTAAATAACTGATGTTAGAAGCAATAGAATTTAGACAGGCATTTCATTCAGAGGGAACTGTGGTAGCTAATTCTCTGAAATGGTCAGCACAAATTTCCACATATGGTTCTGATAGTTAAAAATGCTATACATCAAAGTGGAAGAAGAAATAATTCTTTTACTACATCTATCCAATGTCTTCTTCTCCTTGTCTACAAGGGAAAGTTGGAGGATATCAAGAGTCAATTTCCAGTTGTCAAAGATGTGGAAATAACGAAGGGTCAGACCTAAGGTGTTTAAATAAACACTTGTTAGTTTGAGAAAGTTTATAATGCTTAACTATTTTTTGGAGGCTGAAGGCTGTGCATCAGGGTTGCTACAGTCAGCACTAACTACAATCTCCAAGACTGGCACTATTGTTGGAATAGGTGAAGAATGAGGCTTATCCATTTGTAACAGATCATGATATTCCTTGGTTCAAGGGGAACATCCATTTGTTCCCGTAAAACAACTAATTCACCCTGCTGCCAAAGGGGAATGTACAGAGCGAGTTGCAGGGACAGATTTTGAGAGATTCAGGGCAGAGGGTACATACTGCTGGTATAGTCAATCTAAAGTTGGGTATAGTTTGAGAAAAGGAAATTTTCTCCGAAAAGGTTATGAGGACCACATTTACTCTGAATCTGACATCTGGTCTTGAGAATCTACAGAAGCAGAAACCATGTCCCTATCTATATCAGAATCATCTGACATGTGTGACTCAGGAATGTTTATGCTGATCTGGTTTACAGGTACTATATTCTGAGTACTGTCTTTAAAAAAATTGACTATGATAAGAAAATCTTTTCTAATAGACACCCTGTCTTCTGATGAACAATTTATTTTACAGGTATCCCTGATGACTGACACTGAGAAGCTGCTTCTGCTTCAGCAAAGGGTCTCCTTCCCCACATCAAGCTGCATTCCCTGGTATGTCTCCATCATCTAGGAAAGATAGTTCACATGCTCAGTTTGGACACAGGAACAGCTAAAGAGGATGTAGTGATTATCAGTTTGTGGTGGCTGAAAGAACTAAACCAGAGGAAGCCGTAGTGGTAAGTGAGTGGTCTGACGAATAACTGCTGGCCAATGAAGAGCTACTCACCACTGACTGAGAAGAAGACTGAGCCTGCAGAGCCGGTAAAGGCTCTTAAGAAAGTTTTTTTTTTTTCTTTCTACGAAATATGAAAGTAGGACCAGCAGAAGCACGGTAAGTGTCCATGCTGTGATGGAGGAGGATGCATTGTATACATTAAAAATCACTGGAATTAGTCAATGGGAAGGTAAGTTATCAAACAGTGTCCACAAGTAGCACACTTACACTTTCACACACAGAGTCCCATAAATAGTGTAATGCATAAACAACACACTAAACACCTGTCAGAAACCCCTCCAGAAAAAATTCTGTCTGACAGAAAAAATGGTAAGTTGTCACAGTGTGAGTAGAAGCACTACATAACCCGCAGCAGTTCCTACCCAAATAAAACACTTCCAACACTAAACTGTAAAGTAAAATATGTAAATTTTACACAAGCAATACATTTTCTCACAAAAGTAGCTCCCCTCCCCCAAAAAAATGTAGCCAAACTAAATATAGTAGTCTTTGATAGGAAGTGGATAATATGAGAAAGAAACAAGGTTTCTTAAGTTGAACAGTCCCACTAAAAAGTAAAACACAATAAAATAAATAGCAAAAGTTATTTTTTTAATCCAAAAGACAAAAATTCTATGTGTAAGGTTCTCCAAAAGGGGCTTATCTGCTAGGAAGAAACTGAAGGCATGCCGCTCTTCTAAATCCTCTGAGTTGCTTCTTCAAGAGGCAGTAAGAAAGTACTGAATATTTTTCAATCTAACTGCTGATTTGTCCTTCAAAGGACTACCTGCCCAGTCAGCAATCAGGATGAAAGTGTGGAAGGGAGCCAGAGCTTTTGGAACTTGGCTTGTTGTTGGGTCTTGGGGACGATACAACCCATATAGCCTGAAGGCTATTGCAGCAATGGGAATGATGAACATTGTACAACTGTGTAAGTTACACTTATTTATTTTATTTTTATTTATTTATTTATTTATTTTTATTTTACATTTGTTGACCGGGAAAGTCCGACTGGACACATGTCCATTTTCAGCGGAGGCCCGGGGAGAAAAGCTCCAATAGTACATAGTAGGTTACAAAAAGTTCCAATAGTACATAGTAGGTTACAACAATGTTTGACAGCTAACATACGATTGTAGTTATGCACTAAATACCCAGGGAAGAAAAAAGTTACATTAGTATGTACAATAACAATTATAAAGAGAAAAACAAAGCATCATATAGTTAGTATACACAGGTAAGAAAAAGTTACATTAGGATGTACAGTGAACAATTATTATAAGAAACAAACCTACAAGTAGTTAGTTTCAGGGGGAGAGTAGATGGCTTGAGGCCTAGGAGGATAGTAATTTCACTGAGGAGGTTGAGGGGGAGCTATGGGTTAGTCTGGATTAGACTTATTCATAAAAGTATGTTCAAATTCCTCACTGCTGCAGTAGACTTTAGGTTATATGGTTGTGTTCTACCCAGGACACAATATCCTGCCAGCTTCCAAAAGCTTTGGTTTTTGGCAAGTTGTTTTTTCTTTCTAAGTACAGAGGGAGATGGAACAACAACTGATGAGGAGGTCTCAACACTGGTACACTTTGCTGAAATGAGATGGTCAGAAGGTAAATAATCAACAAGTGTTTACAAACAGTACACTCACACTTACACTTAAGCAGTCAGCCCTCTCACAAAATAACATAGAAGCAGCACTCTAAATTCCTGTCTGAAACCCTTCAAAAACAAAAGCACACTGACAGAAACAAAAAATGTTAAGCATATTTTCACCAAATGTGCACAAGCACTGCCATACCCTGTAATGATTTCTACTCCTTCAAAATACTTCCCACCACGAAATTAAATAAAAAAATCAAAGTTTACACAAGCAATACATTTTTATACAAAAAGAGCCCACAAATTAGGTGGGCACTAAAAACAGTGGCCCCTGACAGGAAACCTCCAATATTCAAAAGAATGATGGGTTTCTTAAAGGGGAAATATTGCTTAAAGCCCCAAAACAAAAATACAATGTTTTGCACCAGATCTATGAGGAAGGCTTCCTTACTAGGGACTTACCTGCCAGAAATGAAGCCAAAAACCAGCTGTTGTTCCTGTGAAGCCTCTGAGCTGCTTTTTCACAAGTTGGTAAGACAGTAGTGAAGAAAGCTGGTTTCCATCCACAGGGCTGAACAATCAACATTCATCGTGAAGGTGTGAGATGGAACCAGTGCTTTTTGAAGCTGGACAGTTGCTGGGTTTTGGGCAGGACACAACCCATATAGCCTAAAGGCTATTGCAGCAGTGGGAATAATGAACATCTGATAATGTTAATCTGATACAGAAAATCTTAAGAAATGTCTGAAGTCTTTGCTAATATGAATGCAATGATAAGCATGTTTTAAGTCTAATGTTACCACATATCTGAGTAAATGAATGAGAGGTAACAGGTTTGAAGCAATAATATTTTAAACTTTGGGACCTTGACACAAAGATTGGAAGAGAAGAGGTCTTGGACTGGTCTCCATGTTCCCTCTTTCTTTAGTATCGAAAAATCCTTCAATACGAATCTTTCCCTGTCTGATGTGAGTGTACTTGTTCTATGACCCTTTGAGAAAATAAACTGCAGCAAAAATGAAAAAAAAAGGATTGTTTGGTTTAGAAGATGAGGAGGAATCCCCTGACAAGGAGAGAGGGATTCACATGCCTATTTGCACCCCTACTAGTTGATTTTCGGAATCCATTTAACTCGGAAAATCCGATACCACTGGAAACCTGAAGATTTAGATTGGGGAGGGGGCTGAAGTAGCTGTCCTTGGTTCTGAGATACTTTCCCTTTCATTTTGAGCCTCTTTGCCATTCCTTTTTCATTTTTTTTAGAAAAGGATGGTTGAAAAATTTGGATCATCTCATGGCTCAATGTTCTTTCATCAGGTCTTTTAATTACCTCAACTGCAAAAAGGCCAAACAAAATTTCCTTATCTAGAGGAGAATATAAAATCTCAGCTTTAACACTATCTGGTAAGGTCTGAGAGTAAGTAACCATGCAAATCTTCTTATAACTGACCCCACAGCAGCATCTCTGGAAACAGCATCAACAGAATCACAAAAGCATTTTAATGAAGGTTTGGTTACATGAGAAGAAAAAGAAGAAAAGAAGGATTAGTTCTCAAAGAAATCCCCTCCCTATGGAAAATTAGATAGGGTTGACTCACCATAAGAACTTGCAACTCAGGACATCCTTTTTGCAGAGGCCACAGCTATCCGTAAAACTGTTTTCCATGTTAAGAACCTCAAGTAATCCAGATTAGCTGATTCAAATGGAGAAAGTATTGGCTTCTCTAAAACAAAATTAAGACCCCAAGGAGGGGGCACCAGTTTTCTTGGTGGCCTCTTATGTAAAACTCCTTTTACAAACATTTTGACAAGAAACTGTACTGAAAGAGGAGGATTCATAGGCAGACAAGATGAAATGTCTGATAAATTAACCTTGCTAGAGGAATAACAAAGGTCATAGGATAGTGACTCACACAAATATTGTGAGACCAGTGAAAAACTAGCCCTAAATGGGTGATGGTTATGTTGTTGGCACCAGCTTGAAAATCTTTTCCATTTTCTAATATATGACTTTTTGTAACAGGCTTTTTTTTTGCCTCCATCAGCACCTGCTGTATGTCTTCAATAAACCAGTGTCTAAAAGGAATTAAGATCCCCCACTGAGAGTACCCTAGTAGCCGCAGAAGACATGGCTTACCCGTGGTCCATAATGGTTGCAAGTGCTACACCAGAGGGATCTGAGGGAGTGGCCGGAGGTACAACAAATTGCCACAGCCTGCTGTGGTGGCAAAGGCTTTTTCTTTTTGTGACCAGTAGAAAGACCGACCATGGAACCGACAGCCTGATAGTCAAGCTGAAAATGGTGCCTCTTTCCTGGGGAAGACGAGCAGCAATTGCCTATAAACACTACCGGCCTAAAAAAGTTACTTTTTTGACATAGAAACACAGTAAAAACACTTTAAAACACTATACCAGCCCCACAAAAGAAAAAGAAACAAAACTTCTGCACATAAAAATGTTATCAGTTACTTTACACAGCTCTTAAACTGAAAAATGAGTGCTCATTTTAAAAGTATCTTACAGTCTTGAGACAGTCCATTAACACACAGCACTCCTAGCTTTAAAATAACGTTCCTGAACAGGAAACTAATAAAACCTCAAAAAAATTAAGAAAATATTTTTTTCTCCAAAGGGAACTTATCTACCCAGCAAGAAAAAAAAAAACACATGCCAGCTAAGGTTACTGCAGCAGTGATCAATATGATGACCATTGTAAGTTACAGATTATGGTTGCTGTAAAAGTAAAATGTGTTACAGCCTGAGATGAAACTTAGGAGTAATCATGTAAATACTTGTAAATGTGTTATATTTTTCCTTTGTGAGACCCAGTCTGAAAAATGCCTTAGCATCAATTCTTCATCTCCTCTATTCAGTTAATGTCAAAGGGTCTGCAGGATCTTTTAAATGAGACAGGCTTAGACCTAGTATTTGATGGCATGAAAGACAGATGAAGATGTGCTAAACACAGAAAGTTAAAACAGCACCCCCCTCATAGGTTCATAGGTGAGTACTAGGCTAATGACCCTGGGGCCAACACAAGCCTAGCCCAAGAACATACCCAGTCGTTCTGTTGCAGGACGTTAGTTCCTTGTACCCCTATCGAGCAAAGCTGTTGAAATGATCCCCGGGGTAAATTTCCTGTTACCCATCCACTCATCAAGATTTTTCTTGAAGAGGGTCAGTGAGGTGCTTTGCTTGACATGAATGGGAAGTTTATTCCAGAGTATGGGTAGTCTCTGGGTTAGGAACCTGTCCCTCCAGCAGGTTCTGTTTATTGTGGTGATGAGGCTGAGGTCCTTGGACCATGTGGCACGCAGGGATTGAGGCTTTTTCAGATGAAACATGTCTAGTAACACTGGGTCTGACATGGCTTTGTATTCCAAGCAGAGATCACCTCTAAGGAGGCAATATGAGCTGGAGTATAACTATAGTTTTTTGAGTCTGTGTAGGGCATGTGTTGAGTCCTAGGATCCTCTCTGTGAGGAATTTCTGTGGCCTCTCCAGTTGTTGCAGGTGTCTAGTGAGGTACGTGCCAAATGGGGCATTGTACTCTATAATGCGTCTAATGAGGGATAAGTAGAGAGGGATTATGACCTCTTTCTTCCTGGATGAGAAACCCTTTGTAATGAGGTGTACCACATAGAAAGACTTTCTAACTACAGTGGCCACATGGTTGTCAAAGGAGAGGTTGTTATCCACTTGTGTCCATAGATCTCTTATCACACCTTGGGAGTTGAGAGGGCTACCGTCGATGTGGTAGTTTGTGGGCACAGAGTTTTTCCCAAAGGGGATGACGATGCACTTTTTTGGCATTGAGCTTGAGACCATGGTTCTGGCACCCGTCGGTGTCAGTGAGGCCTTTTTGTAGGATGTAGACGGCAGCTTGAGAGTCAATAATGGCTCCCATTTTGCAGTCATCTGCAAACCTGGTCAACCAGAGTCCTTTAGTGTTGGCCTGAACTTCAAGAGAAGTATATACCAAACACGAGAGGACCCAGGACTGATCCTTGTGGGACACCACATGTGACTGCCCTGTAGTCGGATTTGGAGTCCTCTACTTTCACCGTGTGGGTTCTATCCGTGAGCCAGTTGGCAACACATCTTATGATGTAGGGGTTAATGTCTAAGTTAGTGAGTCTGTCAATGATCCCTGAGTGGGGGGATAGCGTTGAAGGCCTTAGCCAGATCGAGGTAGGCTGTGTGGACTGCCTTCCCTTCATCAACCACTCTGGTGACAGATTTGTAGAAGTCTATCAGGTTTAGCAGACAATCTGCCCTTCATGAACCCAAACTGTGAGGGATCCAGGGTTTGAAGGTTCCCAATATCCTTATTTATGAGGTCCATAATGATGCCCTCCATGGCCTTACAGATCAGGCTCATCAGGCTGATGGGGCGGTAGTTTCCTGGGTCAGTAGTCGCTCCCCCTTTGTGGAGAGGAATGACTGTAGTGGTGTGCCATTCAGTAGGGACAAAGCCTGAAGTAAGGCTGTGGTTGAACAGGGCACTTAGGTGGGGTGCCAGTTCCCCTTGTAGTTCGTGTAGCACACAGCCAGGTATATTATCAGGTCCCATGGAAGCTGTATTTTTGGCTTTGGATAGTGTGGCTTCTACTTGAGCAGCTGTGATATTACGGATTTGGCAGTCCTTGGGTATTGGGATGGGCCCTTTTGAGGGTGGTGGGGGGGGGGTAAAGTTAGCATTAAACCTGTCTGTCAAGATGTTGGCAATATCTGTTGGTTCAGTGTAAGTGGTGCCATTGTGCAGTAGCTCAGAGCACCCCTGCATATTGTTATGCAGGTTCTTGACGTAACTAAAGAATGCCTTGTGGTTATCTTTAGCATCTGTTGCAATTTTGTTTACATAACTAGCTTTGGAGGCTTTGATGAGGGATCTCAGTTTTTTGCTGAGATTTACAAGGGAATTTTTCCAGTCTTGGGACTTTGCCCTTCTCTGCAACAGTTTTTTTCCTTCTGTTGTAGAGTTTGTTAATGGCAAGGGACCACCAGATTGGCTTCCCTTTTTTTGGAGGACATGACCTTGGTTCTGTTAGGTATGGCCTGATCCATGCACTCGTGCAAATGCTCATGCAGTGCCATGGTGTACGATTCCGCAGCCATACATCCTTTCCTTGTTTGCGTGGGTGATGTGAAGTTTGACACTTCTGTCTTCAGAAGCACAAAATTGGTTTTGGAAAAGTTTTTCACTGTGGTTTCCTTCATGGGGGGTGCACATGGGATTTGGATATCGACTGTGATCAACTTATGGTCAGATCTGACCAGGGAGGAGTTGATCACTGGTCTCTCATGTTTGTGATGACCAGATCGAGAATGTTTCTGCCTCTGGTGGGGGTGAGAATGAGTTGATCCAGGGCATTGGAGTTAATGAATTCCAGAAATCATTGGGCAAATGAGTTGAAGCAGGAGTAATTTTCCCAACTAATGGAAGGGTACTTAAAGTCTCCCAGTATAATGGTATGGGGTTGAGCCTTAATGCTTTTCAGACTGTCCAGGAATGCAGAGTGGTAGTCTTGGGACATTGTGGGGAATCTATAGCAGGCTACAACCTGGATTGCCATTTTATCCAGTGTTAGTTGTACCTGTAGTATCTCTGATGCATTATGTTGGGCCACCATTCTGGAGGTGTGCGTATCCTTTATGAAGATGGATACACCACCTCCTTTGGGGCTTCGGTCCAGGTTTGGGGGTCGAAAGGTGTTGTATGCTGTGTAGCCTGATAGTGCTGGGGTACTCTCTGGAGCCTTGAACCAGGTCTCTGTTACTGCACAGAGGTCAATGTTCTCCAGTTTTAGGAGAGACTCGAGTGAGTGCATTTTGAGATTTAGGCTTCTAGCATTGACTAGCATTATCCACAGGTTGTGTTTGTTTGCAGTTGTTATGGTGGTAATTTTGCCTTCAGGGCATTGCCTAAAAAAGGCACTATAGGGGTGGCAAGAGCCTTAGCCAATATCCGGAATCCCAGGGGTGACAGATGCAGGCCATCTCTGGCAAAGCATCGAGGTCTGTCGATCATGTCATCCCAGGCAGACAGATACTGGATCCCCTTTGAATGACACCAGAAACTTAGCCAGTTGTTGAAGTCAATTATTTTCTGCTTATACTGTGGTATAATTCTAGGCAATAGCAGTATGCTACTCAGGGCTAGGATCATACCTGTCTGGGCTACAAGATCCGAGAGCTTGTCCATGTCACTTTTCATGTAGTCCAGGGAGGTACATCTTAGGTCGTTCACACCAACATGGACAATGACAGAGTCATACTTGTACTTGTTGTGGAGAGACCCAAGTGCATGTGTTATGTGGCAGATCCTGGCACCCGACAGGCAGCTGACTGTAACCTTCTCCTTATTTAACCTAGTGAGTGGGACGTTAGTGTGCCTTGCTATAGAGTCACCAATGATTAGTGTATTGGGTAGACTGTTTTGCCATAGGGGCATAGGTTGAGTGGCACACTGTTTATGTGGACTATGTGTCATGGGGGTTATGTTTGGGTGAGATGGTTGCTTGCATTTTTGCCTCTGAGGTCTTTGCTGTTTGGGCCGATTTTTATTGAGAACCTCCGCGAAAGTGTGGTTGTGTTTTGTGTTACTATGCGAGAGGAGAGGTGGTGAGTGAATCGGTGAGCTATGTGTTTTATGAGGTGTGGAATGTGTGTTTACCTTCTCCTCCTGAATTGGCTAGCCCAGTCTTGGTTTGAGAGAGCGTGGCTTCCAGTTTGGTTATGTACGTGCATCTCTCACAAGTGGATGTGTCAGTAGGTAGAAGGAGAGGGTTCTCTGTGTACATGAGGCAGTTGCTACATTGCCTCAGGATGCCCAGGTTCACCAGGTTAATAGGAGAAAGTGTAGGGAACTGATCTTTAGACATGCCTGGATAGGTGATTTAGTATTTAAGTACTGTAGCTGTTTTGCAAGTACTGTAGTACTGTAGCTGCTATGCAAGTACTGTAGCTGTTACGCGTTTTTATGGGTACTGGTGTTGTTTTTGTTAGTGTTATTAGCAGTTTGTGTGGCTACAATGATAGCTGCAAGAGGTTCTGAGCAAGTGCTGGGTTTAGAGGTAAATGAGAGGAAAAGACAACAAAAAAGAAATCACCCACAAGATAATGGCCTTGACAGACCTCTAAAATCACCATGTGGAGTACGCCTGTAATCCTAGCAACCTGGGAGCCAGTGGTTGTTGGATTGAATCAAACTGCATGAGAGACTACACTTCCTGGAAAAGGGGAGAGGAAATAATCCCCCAAAGAAACAATTGTAATGAGAAAAAAAGGAAACCAAGTCCCAAAACATAATATGGTCCTGCTCCCAGCCCCCTATCATCAAGTGAAGAAAACGGACACAAGGGATTCTGAGGATTTAGGAAAGCAGAAAAGAGATCAGATTAAAAAAGAGACTAGAAAAGTACATTTTAGGTGTTAAGTGTTAGACAATGCTTTAAAAATGGACTACAATACCACTGAAGGGCAATGGTTCCCCAACTTGTAGTTCTTGCCTTGTAATTACAAATATTGCTTTAATAAAGGAATAGCAATCATTTACTACTGACAGTCTCAGCACTGTTTTAATATGCAAAGAATTAGGAGTAGCATAAACTTTACTATAACATAATTGCTTAGAAAATATTTCAATACTACATTATAAAATAAACATAAAATATTATAATGTTGTGTTTAAATATAAAAAATATTGTCAGCAATGCATACCTTTTGTAGCCCTAAGAAAATATAAGCAATCAAGATCTAGGAATTGCTCAGAAACGCAGTTTTGGGACACACACAGATAAGAGTGGTAAACCTTCTGGATTTCAATTCTCTGTTTAAAACAAAAGAAAAAAAATAAGCATTACTATTGATTTAGACTAACTTCTAAATGAACACATTCTTAACTATCTCTATGGATAAGGATTTCAAACATGACATCATAAAAAGCAGTTTTGTTTGTTTTTTGTACATCTTTCTTTTCTCTCCTTCTGTCATACTTGACTGCTGTCCCAGTACCCCACGTTCTTCACTGGGTCTACTGGCTCTACAATCATCCCAGGTCCAATGTTAACAATTTTTGCTGAGATCAGCAAGAATCCAATAAGTGTACAGAGGGTGGGGGTGGGGGAAGGTCAAGCTGTCCTACATCAATCAGGGGGGATGTGGAATTCCCCATATACCCAACCCTGTTTCTTATCCTCCTCCTTTCCCATACTCAGCTTCGTTGTCTTGGTCAGGGTCAAGCTGTCCTACATCAATCAGGGGGGATGTGGAATTCCCCATATACCCAACCCTGTTTCTTATCCTCCTTCTTTCCCATACTCAGCTTCGTTGTCTTGGTCAGGGGTGGGTATGCAAAGGATGCATGTGGTGTATTGCCCCACCTCCACTGTAGATCAGCCATGCCCACCAGCCTTTCCCCTTCAAGACCCCACACCCTACGTAATAACATCCCTAGTCTCCACCAGAGATAATCACAGTAGACATTCATGAGGATGTCCATCCATCCTCCTTACCACTCTGTCAGTCACCCGCGCTGTTAATCAAACCTGAATCAACTAGGTCATAGTCAGGGCTTCACCGCACTATACCACTGAAGCAACACAAATAGAAGTTTGAATGCATTCAGTAATCTTCATACATATGTTTTTCAAATATATTACATTTAGCCTGGCTCTTGTGGCCACAGTCATGGATGAAAAGTATCCAAAACTGACAAATTCACTTGCCAACTTAAAAAATTAGTAAATTAAAATTTAAAGTTATGTACTTACCACAACTATGCATCAGTGTTGTCCATTTTCATTCTTCCTCAATAAAAGGTTCTCGGATCCGACCTCATATCTGACTCTTCCACATTTACAAGACTCTTGCATCCAACTTTCAAGCTCCACCCTCTACCCATAATGCCCCAGTCAACCTGCTATTCATCAGATCGAGTTTGTTGTCTTATAAGCCCTAGGAGTAATTAATTCTAAGCATAGTCAAAGTAAGAATAGTAGTAGCAGAACTGGGGCTCAAACCTGGAACACAAGAACCCTAAGGTCGCTCCAGGAGATGATAGGAAGGAGGAAGGAGGGTGGGGAGCTGAGGAAGAATGAAAATAAACACCACAAATGCATACTTATGGTGAGTACATAACTTTAATATCTGATGGTGTCGTTTTCATTCGTTCCTCAATGACTGGGACAGAGTCCCCAGCTACATGGACCTTGGGTGGCCCTCATGAAAGGATATTCCAGAATACTGCAAAACCAAAGACAACTCTGCTCCTGGAAGTCAAATCCAATTTGTAATGAGCAAGAAATGTATGAGCATTAGACAAGGTAGCTGCTGCACCAAAACGTGGAAGAGGTAGCCATGGACCTGGTGAAATGTGCTTTACAAGGCCTGGGTAGGGACATACCTTGCTGACTGTAAACAATGGGAATGCAATCAGTAAGCCATTTGGACAGGGTAATTATAGAAACTGGTGAGCTCAATTTGCTTGGGAAGAGGAAGACAAATAATTGTTCTAACTTTCTGAAATCTTTTGTTTTGTGGAGATAAAATTGCAGTTGCCTAGGTACATTCAAAGATGGAGTATACATTCTCCTTTGTTAGCACACTGGCAAAGAAAACAGCCAAATTAATCGCTGGATTAATATTAATTTTGGAAGCTACTTTAGGCAAAAATAAGATAAGGAGATTTGGAGGCGAGAGCTTGGAGTTCAGAAACTTGTCTTGCAGACATAATGGCCACTAGAAAAGCTGTTTTCCATGATCAAAATTTTAAATCAGACTTAGCTGATGGTTTAAAGGATTTCTGAGTTAACCCTTGCAGCACGACCTTCACTGGGGAAGTAAGCAAGAACGTTCTTTTTAGAAAAGCCTAGCACAACTTTGAAGAAGCGAATAAGGAAGCATTTTCTCCAAAGTGAAAATTAGATATGGCTGCCAGCTGCACTTTGATAATAGAGAAAATAGCTCCTTCTTGAAAAATAAATGCTAAAAATTCTAAGACTGCAGCGATAAGAGCAGTGAAGGAATTCGAATCCTTCTGTAGAGCCCAAAAAGACAATCTTTTCCATTTACTTTTGTAAACCTTCCTTGTAGAGGCCTTATGGGATGATAGGAGTATCTGCTGGACTGGGGAGGAAAGCCTTGGTTGTCTAGCTATCTGTGGAATTTGAGAAACCATGCGGCCAACTTATGGCCTCGAATGTCTGAATGATTCATCCTGGCGGAGTGAGAAAGCAGGTCTGGACTGGGGTACAGAATTCACAGTGGATAACTAAGGTTAAGACCAAAGGAAGGTCAACCTCACTTAACAAGGCCAAAATGGGGTAATGAGGATAACCGTGCTCTTCAACTGAAGTGCCTTCTGTGGGAATTTGGTAATTAGAGGTATTGGGGAATAAGCATAAAGGGGACTGGGGAGCCAAATGTAAACTAGAGCATCTCTCAGTGACTCCCCCGGAAGGGGGATTAGGGCAAAGAACCTGCTGCACTTGTTGTTGTGGGCAGATGCAAAGAGGTCGCAGCCAAGTTGGCCCCAATGATGGAAAATTGATTGAGAGACCACTCAGAAGGCATCAGAATGGACCTGCTGAGTTTGACCACTAGAACGTTGGATTTTCCCCAGTATGTGCATAGTCATATGAAAGCGGATGGTGGGAATTCTCTACTGCTACACTCTCATTGACTCTTGACAAAGGGGTAAGATTGGGTCTCCCCATTTGTTGATGTAACAAACCACAGAAATGTTGTCAGTTTGTATCGCAATAGTCATAAAAGGGAGAATGTCCTGGAAGGCCTGCAACACTAGCAGGACCAGTCTCATCTCTAGAACATTGCTATGGGAATTGGTCTCTTCTGGGAACCACGTTTGGACTGTCTATGCCAAGAAATGCCCCTGCCACCCAGTTGGGAGTCATCAGTGGTAACTGTGGCTACTGAGGATGGAAGTACAAGACAGCAACCTTGGAAAACTTCATCTAACTGTATCCACCAATGTAGACACTGTTTGCATACTCAAGTGAGTCTGATCAGAAAGGACAAGGCCTGGCAATAAAATGACTAATGAACAGCTAGGGTCCACTGATGAATATGCATATAAAACCGGGCCATAGGAACTACGGTTATGGCAGCTGCCATTGATCCTAGGACCTGAAGAATAAGTCTGGCTGTTGGAGAAGGCTGTGCAATAATTTGCTCCACCTGGCACATGATGATCCTTACTCAATGTGGTGGAAGAGAAGCTATCCGAATGACTGGGTTCAACTGAGCACCTATGAACTCCAGGCTCTGGACAGGTTGAAGAGGAGATTTGCAGATTCATAGGTTCATAGGTTCATACTAGGCTATCTGCCCTAGGGCATTTATAAGCTTAGCCAGAGTGTGTTTGGCTTTCGCCACCCATTTTAAATTAATTTTGCTATGCCCTTTTTCGAGGTTAGTATACTGTGCCTCTGCCTAACAGTGACACAGAAGTGATACCCGGGGTAAACCTACGATCTCCCATCCACTCATCAGGATTCCTCTTGAAGAGAGTCAATGAGGGACTCTGCCTACGTGGACTGGGATTTTATTCCAGAGTGAAGGGAGCCACTGGGTTATGAATCTGTCCCTCCAGCATGTCCTATTTATTTCAGTGCTGAGGTTCAAGTCTCTCGAGCGCGTAGCTCGATGGGATTTGGATTTTCTGAGGTGCAGCATGTCCATTAATTCCGGGTTGAACATGGCTTTATATGTCAGGCACAGATCGCCTCTGAGCAGACGGTATGCCGCTGAGTAGAGCTGGAGTTTCTTTAACCGGGCAGCATATGGCATCTGTTTGAGCCCTTTGATCCTCTTGGTGAGGTACTTTTGGGGTCTTTCCAGTTGCTGCAGGTGTCTGGTAAGGTACATCCCAAAAGGGGCATTGTACTCAATTATGGGCCTGATGAGGGATGAGTAAAGAGGCATGATGACCTCCCCTGATCTAGATGTGAATCCCTTCATGATTAGGTGGGCTATATAAAATGTTTTTCTAACCACTTTGGCCACGTGGTTGTCAAATGAGAGATTGCTATCAACTTGGGTCCCCAGGTCTCTAATTACTTCTTCTGTACTTAATGGATTACCACCTATGTGGTAATTTGTGGGCACTTTGTTTTTGCCAAAGGGGATGACTATACACTTTTTGGCGTTTAGCTTGAGGCCATGGCTCTGGCACCAGTTGTCTGTTTCTATGAGGCCCTTTTGGAGGATGCTTGTCGGCTGGAGAGTCAATTATGGCGCCCAGTTTGCAGTCATCTGCGAACCTGGTCAGCCACAGTCCTTCTGTGTTGGCCTGTACCTCCGAGAAATATATACCGAACAAGAGAGGTCCCAGGACTGAGCCTTGTGGGACGCCACTTGTAACTGGTTTGGAGACTGACATGGCTCCAGCAATTCTAACCATGTGGGTTCTGTCCTTGAGCCAGTTTGCAACCCATCTAGTGACATAGGGGTTTATATTTAAGCTGGTGAGCTTATCTATAATGCTTGAGTGGGGTATTGTATCGAAGGCTTTTGCGAGGTCCAGGTAGGCTGTGTGGACCACCTTCCCCTCGTCAATGGCCTTGGTGACTGTTTCAAAGAAATCGACCAGATTTAAGAAGCAGGATCTGCCCTTACCAAAGCCGAACTGGGTAGGATCCAGTGTCTGTAGGTCCCCAATATCTTTATTTATGAGGTCCATGATGATCCTTTCCATAGCTTTGCAGACCAAGCTAGTCAGGCTTATGGGGCAATAGTTTCCAGGATCCGTTGAGGCGCCACCTTTGTGGAGAGGGACCACTGTTGCTGTACGCCACTCTACATATCCTGTAGTAAGGCTGAGACTGAACAGTAGTTTTATGTTTGAGTTTAGCTCTTCTTGGAGTTCATGTAGGACGCAGCCCGGGACATCGTCTGGTCCCACTGATGCTGTGTTTTTTGCTTTGGAGAGGGCGTCTCTTACCTGAGCATCTGAGATGTCAGGGGGGCAAGCACTCTGCTGGGATAGATATTTGCCCTTTTGGTGGGGGGGGGGGGTTTGCGCTGAACCTGTCAGCTAGGATGTTGGCAATGTCTGTGGGTTTGGTGTATTTTTTTGTTATTTTGGACTAATTCTGAACATATCTGGGAATTCCCACCCAGGTTCCTAACATAACTAAAGAAAGCCTTGTGATTATCCTTAGTGTGCTGTGCAATTTTTCTCTCGAAGCTGGTCTTAGACGATTTTATGAGTGCCCGTAGTTTTTGGTAATATTGATCAGAGATGCCTTCCCTTTTTGGGATTTTGCTCTATCATGTAGTAGCTTCCTCCTTCTATTGTATAGTTTGTTTATGGCTGGGGTCCACCAGACAGGATGTCTGCCTTTGGAGGATTGGGTCTTGGTTTTATTTGGGATTGCATGATCCATGCATTCCTGAAGGTGTTCATAGAATGCATTTATAAAGGATTCTGCGGTTTGGGCCATATTTTCTACAGGCCCGGGGGCTTTGAAGGATTCCACCTCGGTTTACCTTTTTCTCGGGGAAACCTTTTTCTTTTGATTGGGGGAATCTGTGAAAATGGTATAAAATTACCTCTGGATATGAGTGTTAGCACCCAAAAATGTTTTTTTATTGATGTCAGACATCTGGATGCAGATGTTGATTCAGATGCCTAGAAATTGACATAACTGGAGCAAGTAGTCCCTAGACTTCTCTAGGAGATTTTTGGATGGGGAGGTGAGGAGCTAGTCATCTAGGTATGGAAACATCTGGAATCCCAACAGTCTCAGGTGAGCTGCTACCACTGTCACACATTTGGTAAACACCCTGGGCACTGTGGTGAAACCAAAGGGCAGGCCTCCGAACTGATAGTGACTGGCCCCTAGCAGAAAGCGCAGAAATCTTCAGGATTGTCTGCTCATCTTGATGTGATAGTACATATCCTAAAGATCGATGGAGTACATCCAATTGTTCTTGTGTAGATACGGCAGAATGGATGGAACCATAATCTTTCAGAACTTTGACTTCTTAACAAATTGATTTAGTTTGCTTAGATCCAGAATTGGTTCCAGGTCCTCAGTTTTCTTTGGCACTAAAAAGAAACTTAAATAAGTTCTGAATCCTTTCTGGTGTGGTGGGACCTCCTGGATAACTCTTCTGTTGAGCTTTTGAATTTCGTGAGCTGCTGCCTCCCTTTGACTGGGTGGGTGTCAGGGAAACCTTTTTCTTTTGATTGGGGGAATCTGTGAAAATGGTATAAAATTACCTCTGGATATGAGTGTTAGCACCCAAAAATGTTTTGTTATTGATGTCAGACATCTGGATGCAGAGACAAGTGTCCACTCAACTGCCTTCAGAGGCAGGCAGTCAGGCAACCTTTCAGGAGCACTAGAACGGTTTATCTGAAAATGAATCTCGGAAACCCTGACTTTGTGAGCCTCTTCTGCCAAGAGGATGACATCTTCCATTTGAACTCTCCTCTCTGCCTCTATAAGGGAGTTATCCTCACGTGAATCTTGGAAAGGACACTGAGACTTACAGAACCACATTTTCTTGCCTCTTCTTTGATTCCTGGAGAAGGATCGTTGAGGGGTAGAAAAGCTTACCCCTACAGCAAACAGGATCTTTCTGCCCTGTTCACTCAAGGAAAGCATTTCCTTTACAGTAGGACCAAACATAATAAACTGAGTTAAACTAGGAACCATACTGAAAAAGAGCTGAAGTGGTAATAGTAAACCATTAAAAAAACTTTAATAGATCCATAATAAAAGCAGTCAAAGTATAAAACAACATTAAGCACTTTCGTCACTGAATTGGACTTCATCAAAATGTATAAAAAACAAAGAAATCAACTGAATTAATACTTGTGCACATAGTTATTTTAGCCATTCTACTGCATAACAAATCAGAGATTTAACAGTTAATTAAAAGGCAATTAAAGTTGTAAAAACAATGAGGCGGAGGTTCTTAAAGTAACCTGTATCCAAAAAATACAAACCATAAAATCAGTGAATTTGTAACAATTCAAGAACATTTAAATACATAAATCTAACTAAAAAATGAATAATAAAATAATATATGCACAACAGAAAATGTGTCATTCCATGAAACAAATCATGTTCCCAACTTATTGCATATAGAACAGTTAGGCAATGCATTATAAATATAAGGAAGATGTGAGGCACAAAACAGACCCTATCGAGACCTAGTCATTCAAACCTTGACCATTAGCAGAGTCTAATTTTAATTGCCAGCGAAGATCCTTCCATTCAAGCAAGTCCTTCCATGGGCCCCCCCCTCGGACAATGTCCTCAATGCTGTCCAAGATGTAAAACTTTAAAAAAATGGTCGACATTGTCTTTAATGTGTCTGTACCAGGCATTGTTTGAATTTTTCTTCCCAGTATCATACAGATGCTGGTAAATTCTCATTTTTAAAGACTTTTTCATTTTTCCTATGTAAGAACCTGGGCAGGATCGATAATGGGCCAGGTATACAACCCTAGAACTATAGCAATAATACTTCTGCTTTACAAATACCTTACAGTAATTTGCTATGTCAAAGACTGTCCCCTCCAAAATGTGCCTGTGCCAGTTGCACTGGCCACATTTTTCATCTGCCCAGTTTGATACCTCAAGCTGACTCTCTCAATTGCAGTTTTAAAGGAAGTCTTTTGTATATGCAGATACGGGAGAAGGACCTAAAATGTCAAACTGCTCACCCCCAATTTTAAACGCATTCCAATTTTTCTGAATCACAGAATTGATATTCTTGACATCCAGGTTGTAAGGCAGGACCATAGCCCTGCTGTACCCATCCTTTTTGCTAGGGGGTATTGTCACTACTTGGACCAAATCCACCTCTCCCTAAAATGGGAACAAAGACAGTTTGCTATAATTTTTAAGAATTACTTCACACATAATACCTTGGATGAAACTGGAAGGGTAACCTTGTCTCATAAAAATTCATTTTAACTTTAAAGTTTCCTGTAGGAAAACATGTTGCGAAATCATACAGGTGAATCTCACCACTTGCCCTTTAAGTATAGCTCTTTTTTGTTGTGCTGGATGCCAGCATTGAAAATGCAGTAATGCATTTGAATACATGGGCTTCCTATAAATGGTAGACTTGAACCTCTTTTGGAATCTGTTTTTGGACATGGTGACATCTAAATAATTGATTGAGTTAAAAGAGGTACTAATTGTGAACTTCACAAATGAAGTTGTGCTGTTCAAGTAGCAAATAAAATCCTCACGATACTCCATACTACCCTTCCAAAAAATAAGTTCATCAAGGTAATGCCCATAAAAAAGAGTAATGTTCAAAGAAAGGGGATGTCATCAAAACACATCTAAATTCCCAATCGGCCATAACCAGGTTGGCAAAGGTTGGGGCGCATACTGTCCCCATAGTCACAACTGTACTTTGCTTAAAAAGCTGTCCTTCAAAATGAATAAAATTATTCTTAAGCACAACTTTCATACAATCTTATCTTAGAATGGTTCAAAGTACTACTCCTACTCAAAAGTCGTAAAACCATTCAAGTCCAGTGTCATCGGGAATGCCTGAAAACAAGTTGACAATGTCAACAGTGGCAAACATAATGCCTTTATTATACAAATCATCATATACTTTACTAAGAAAGTCCCAAGAGTCCTTATAAAGATAAGGGACCCCCTCCACAACACCCTTCAAAATGATGATCAATGAACTGAGCTAAGGTGAAAGTTTTAGAGTTGGTGTTCACAATAGCTCGAAGGGGTGAGTCTATCAGGTCCTTATGGACCTTTGGCATCCCAAAGATCGTGGGAGTTCTAAGATTAAGCACATTAAGAAAGTCTAACTCACCCAATGAAATGACATCCTGTGTTAACCAATCATTCAAGAAAACTTCAGTTTTATAGTACGCAATACTCCTTTCAGTTATAGATACCTCCTAAGTACCACAATACAGGATGTCAAACAGTTTACGCATGCAATCGCTGGAATTCATAACCACTAGCCCATCCCTTTTATCAGATTTCCTCAACCTTATTTGTTTGTCAGTGACATGCCTCAACAATATCAATTCATTTTTTGTCAGATTGGAATATTTAACAGTTAACTTCCTTTTCAACACTAGCTTGATATCAAATTCACAAATTTTCTCAAACAACAAAATAAAGGGGTGTAGTGGGGGGTTAAACATGCTTGGTTTTGAAAATGCTTTAGAAAAATAAACATTCTTAATACTACTCTCACCAAAGTATAAACTAAAATTTAGTTTACATGTAAAGAGTTTTAAATCAACCAAAATTTCATCGATCCAGGCTCTATGAGTGGGTACAAATGTTAGACCCTTTTCAAAAAGTTGAGACAAGTCTCAGTTAACAGAAGTCACTGTAATTATAAACACAAAATTCTCCACTTCCACTGCAAACAATTAACCGGTTAGTCAATTCCTGCAGCATTTTCCCCTGTAGAAGACCCTCCTGTCTCCTCTCTGTCTGTGACCCCTCATTTGCTACCGATTTCATATCATCTTGGATCTGATTGGCTGGGGCAGGTCGAAAGCAGTGCCAAAACAAACCTCTCCCTGTCCACTTTCCCAAGGATACTCATGATCCAAAGTGCCCTCATCAAAATGAATACAATGGCTGACAAATCTGTTACCTTCACTTCCACCACCCATTACTTTATAAATGCTGGAGGACTTGGGTGGAGGTGAGAAAGCTAGACCATGTACATAGTCTCTCATCTCTATCTAATTTCTTTTCTTTTTTAGTTTTAACCTGAGCAGCAGTAGCATTCACTTTGGCAAATACAGCAAAGTAATCATGTTTCCTAATAGAAAAGGCTAAATTGAAATGCAAGGAGTCATTAATAAAGTTGATCTCACCAAGAAGTTTGTCAATGTCCCTGGTTTTCTTTCTAATGAGCACTTCCATTATCTCGCATCCTTGATGGTTAAACAGCCTGATAAGTTCATTGTATAAAAGTGAACCTGATGTTATCCTGGTCAGGTACTTCCAACATCTTAATCCTTTTGGGATGCGGTTCACTCATATGCATTCTGTAAAATATTCTATTTCCAACTGCAACCTATGGTATTAAAGAAGCTTGTTCTGAAACACCTGCAGTTGTTTGTCAAAGGAAAGTGAGGTATCACCTGTCTCCTTCAGCCCCACTCTGAACACTGCTTTCTCATCCAACTAGTACTTTACACTGTACACATGTGTGTTTGCCAGCAAAGGGGCTCATACTGGCTGCTGAATCTGACTGGTGCTCTGTCCAAGAGTCCATTGTTGTTGCCGATGGCAACTTGGCTCCACTTATGGGTCGAAAATACCTCATTCAAATCCTTCACTGCCACTGTTAATAGTAGGAACTAGCATATCATATGGATGAAAAGGCTGGCTAGGCACTGCTGCTCCGATAACTTCCTTTTGGTTAAAAAGACCATCCACATGCTGTCATAACTGTTGCACAAGCAATGTTAATCGAGGCAAATTCACCCTCCTGTGAGGAGGGTAGCACAGCTGATGTACGACCTGCTTCGGTTGTAAACATCGTAACCAACAGAAAAAAATCCACATTAAAAGCATTCAAAGTACAAAACATTAAGCTCTTTCATGTAAGGCTAAACGAAGATGTTCCATCAAAAGAAGCATTGATGAAAGAAGACTTGAAAGGCTCTGCAAAGTCATACAAGCACTTCCAGGCATGTCTCATAACAGCTATGCTTGAACCCACTGCCCATAAGATTCACAGCATGGGAAATTAGCCTCATGGACAAATTACAGCTGGATAAGTGAGTAGCTAGCTATGAAGAAGAGTTCTTGTAGTCCTCCACTGACATGGACTCAGAGTAATGTGCAAAGTTCCTTGGTCAAATCCCACTGTAATCTTGTGAAATTTGCCAAGTAATTCAGACACCATAATGTAAAGGTCACTGAAGCAAAAATGGGCTTCCTGAATCTGTCCAAAACCCTGACTCTCTGTTAAGGGGATAGACAATGGAGCTCTACTCTGCCACCTCCTCCTTTTTGGCTGCCCCACGATCATAGCAGCAACAGCCACTCACTTCCTACAGTGTGGCCTGTCTTTAGGTAGCTCAAGAAATTTATCGGGGTGACGGGGAATACGTTCTACAGTATCCAGTTCCCGGCGAGAGCCTAGATCTATAAGCTCATCTGCTGGAAGAGTCGCTCAAGACATAGATGGGCCGGACCCAAAAGCTTTCAGAAAGACTGACTCCTCTTGGGAGGTGGTATCAGAGTACCATCCACTGTTTTGCCTGAGAATCACTAAGATATCTCTGAAGGAGACATCATACAGTGGAGATCTGAGGAATCCCCCCCCCCCCTTCATCAAAGTCAGTGTCTTCAGTGAGAGACTCCTGAGGAGAATCTATGTGTCTCGTCTTACATGTTCTCTTCTGGGGGAACCTCTTCAGTGATATGATCTGGAAAGGTACCTGAAGAGAGAGGAAAGTCTCAAGGGGGGCTGGCGGAATGCTTGATGGAGCTGCCTGTCCCTGTAGAGTAGTCCTGAAAGGATTAGAGCTTGGACCCGAAGAAGGCAAGGCTGTAGTATCTGAAGAGGATAGAGTAGTTGAATCTCTTGGATGAGAGAAGACCCTCTCCACTACCTCTAAGGTAGAAGGACTGGGAGACGCTGTAGCAGGATACACTGGAGCTGAAGCTGCAGATGGTACCATACCTCGACCATGCCCAGACCCATGCCTTGAAGGAGAATTCAGACTCGAACTGTCCAATGCCAAGGCTCCAAGGGGCAGGGATGGTTCAGACAACCTTAGAGTGTAACCTAGTCCCCCGACCCAGTGCTGACACTTCGGCTTTGAGACTCATCCTGGTCCAAAGGAATTGGAGCCAAACAAGTCAGGAAAGTGGCAGAGTCAAAGATCTAGCTGTCTTCAGATCAGATGTTCACATTCTCTGGTCTCGCAGATCCGAAACCATTGGTTGGATCAGAAAAGGAGAGATCACTGCATGAGACGCAGAAGGGACGCTCACAGGTCCGATGGGAGAAAGAGCCAGGATAACCCTCATCTGAATATGAGCTCTGAGGAACTTCCTCATCATCCTATCTACTTTGGCTTCTGAAAGACTCCTCGAAGACCTGACGGAGTAAGTGGTTGATGTGGGGCTGAGACTCTCTCCTTGGGGTCCCTTGAATGAATGGACAATACAGTCAAGGAGAAACAGGTTCTTCAGTGACCCTGGAGACTGGATTCTAGGAGACTTTGTTTGAATAGTTGTCGAATTTGAGGATGTGGGAACCAACTGCTTCTGTTTTGGATCTCAGGAGGTCAGATCCAATTTTTTTTAATCTTTTGTGGAGGATCTGAAGATGGAGTAGTCTTTGGAGAGAGGGTAATCTTTTGCCTCTGAAGGGGCTTTAGATGATTTTGTGGAAGTTTGAGCTGCTGGTGTAGAAGAAGAAGAAGGTGACAGCAATCCCTTTAAAACTAACTTATTTATATGGTTGCTAAGGGCCCTGGAATTAAAAAAAAAATAGAAGTTATGTTCTTACCATAACGTTCCATGTTAGTTGTCTTCTTCTCGCCTTCTTCTTGCTGGATGGGTTCGGAGCCGACCTCGGCTCCGACTCACTCAAAAGCTTCGAGAGTTGGTTCCACGGCTCGAGGCTCCCCTTATATCCCACAATGCTAGGCGAGAGTTACCTCAGATCTCGTTTGTAAGCTAACCCCAGCTTATAACAGTAACAATATAACTGTAAAAACAGAATCCACCTCTAACAACAGGAAGAAAAAGGGTGACCTACATCCTGAACCAAGAAATATGCATAATAGCATATGACTAAGAAAGAGGTGGTAGAAAGAGAGGTCACGATCACAACTCCTCTAGGTCTGTCCAGGCCAGGGGGAAGGAGGGTGGGTTAAGAAGAAGCGAGAAGAAGACAACTAACATGGAGCGTTATGGTAAGAACATAACTTCTATATGTTAAGTTGTCTATCTCGCCTTCATTCTTGCTGGATGGGACCGTCCCTAGCACCTTGTCCCGGATGGCCTAACGGAACAGACTCCTGAGAACAGTGGAACCAAAGTTAGCTCTATGCCTAGAAGCTAAATCCAACTTATAATGAGAAATAAAAGTGTGAGGAGTAGCCCAAGTAGCAGCTGCACAAATGGTGTCAATAGGCAGTCTGTCTTGGAAGGCTAAAGAAGTAGCCAAAGCTCTGGTGGAATGGGCTTTAGGTTTATTAGGCAATTTTTGTTGTCTAATTTCATATACCAGGGAAATCAAAGATGTTAGCCATCTGGATAATGATACCTTTGAAACTGAAAGTCCCTTTCTGCTTTCCGCATAGGAGACAAACAGCTGATCAGATTTTCTGAATTGTTTGTCCTATCCAAGTAGTACCTTAATTGACGATGAACATCCAGGCAGTGTAGTTTTTGTTCAGACCTATTTGAATACTCTGGGAAAAAGACAGGAAGGTCAATGGTTTGATTTATATTTGATGTTGAAACCACCTTAGGCAAAAAGGACGGGTTAGTTCGTAAGGAAACTCTGTCCTTATGGAACACAAGATAAGGAGAACGACAACTGAGTGCTTGAAGTTCTGAAATTCTTCTAGCTGATGTGATAGCCACCAGAAAGAGAGTTTTCCATGATAATAATTTCAAGGAACATGAAGCTGCAGGTTCGAAAGGGGAAAGAATCAAAGAAGCAAGAACTAAATTTAGGTCCCAAGGAGAAGGAGGATTTCTTATAGGAGGTCTGAGAAGAAAAACTCCTTTCAAAAAAGCTTTGCAAAGTTTGTGGAACATTAGGGCAGATTCAGAAATGCCCACATGGAAATTAGAGATAGCTGCCAATTGAACCTTAAGAGTAGATGGAGATGAACCTGCATGGAAGAGTTCAGCTAGAAAATCAAGGACTAGTTGGATGGAAGCGGAGAAAGGATCTATGTTCTTTCCTTGTGCCCAATATGAGAAGCGCTTCCACTTACTCAAATAAATCTTCCGAGTGGAAGATTTATGGGAAGCTATCAATATATCTCTAACAGAGTGAGATAATTGAGGAAGCCTGGCTATGGTTGGAACTGGAGGAACCAAGCAGTGAGGTTCAGAGAGGGAGGGCGATGAAACTGACCCGACTGGTGGATCAAAAGATCTGGAACTAGGTCCAGATTCCACGGTCGCTCAAAAAGAAATCGATGTAGAAAGGGGAACCACACTTGTCGAGGCCAGTAAGGAGCAAAGAGGATCAATGGGGCATTCTGGGCGATAGCTTTCTGTATTACTTGAGAGATCAGTGGGAAAGGAGGAAATGCATACAGAAGTCCCGGGGCCAAACTTGGACTAGAGCGACCCTGCTGGATGGGCCTGGTAAAGGGAATAGAGTGGACTATTCTCTGCACTTGCTGTTTTGGGGTGTAGCAAAAAGATCGCAGCAAGGCTGACCCCACTTGGGCAAGATTTCTCTCACTACAGAGTCTTTCAGAGACCACTGGTGAGGCATGAGTAGAGCACTGCTCAACTTGTCCGCAAATGCGATTGGACTTCCGGGATGTGCGTTGCTATCAGAAAACGCTGAGAAGAAATCGCCCATTGCCACAGTCTGAGTGCTTCGACACAGGGGTAAGATCTGGTTCCGCCTTGTTTGTTGATGTACCACACTACAGACATATTGTCTGTCTGGATTGCAATCGTTCCCAAGGGAAGAGAGTCTTGAAGGGCTTGCAACGCTAAAAGCACTGCTCTCATCTCCAGAACATTTATGTGCAAGTGGCATTCGTTTGGTTGCCATGTGCCCTGGACTGTCCTGCCCTGATAATGCCCCACCCGATCAGGGAGGCATCCGTTGTCAGAGTAGCAACCGGAGGAGGTGGAACAAATGGTCTTCCTGACAGGAGCTGGGGGGAAGACATCCACCATATGAGATGCTTTTTGCACGCTTGCGTGATCATAATGGTGTGAGACATTGGAAGTTCCTGATATGACCATTGGGTAAAAAGCATCCACTGAAGGATCCGCATGTGGTATCTGGCCAATGGAAGGAGAGGTATGGCGCTGCCATGATTCCCAACACCTTTAGAACTAACCTGGCTTTGACTCTGTTGTTGTTGAGAAGAAGTGACACCAATTTGTGAATGTCTGATATCCTTTGGTTCGTTAGCCTTGCAGACATGTTTATAGTATCTAAATTTGCCTATGTAGGTAATAGTACGGCAAGGCGACAAAACAGACTTTTCGCAATTTATTGAAATACCCAGTTTTTGACAAAGCGAAAAGTATAATCTCTGGCCATCAGCAGGAGATGCTTGGTGGGAGCTGTGAGAAGCCAGTCGTCCAAATATGGAAACACCTGGAATCCTTGTCGTCTCAGGTGAGAAGCTACCACTGCCATGCATTTGGTAAACACCGGCGGGGCAGTGGTGAGACCAAAGGGCAGGGCCCTGAACTGAAAATGACTGGTTCCCAGCCTGAAGCGGAGGAATCTTCTGGAGCGTCTGTTCATTTTTATGTGATAGTACGCATCCCGAAGGTCTATAGAGCACATCCAGTTTCCTTTGCCCAAAAGGGAAGAATGGATTGCAGCGTGACCATCCGAAATCTTGTTTTCTTGACTGATTTGTTCAAGACACTGAGATCCAAGATCGGTCTCCAGTCCCCTGTTTTCTTTGGAACTAAAAAGAACCTTGAGTAGATTCCGGATCCTTGTTGGTCTGCTGGCACTGACTGAATTGCTCTTTTGCAAGCAGTTTTGAAATTTCCAAAGCTGCTATATCCCTTTGAGCGGTGGAACATCTGGAAGGGATCTTTTGATTGATTTGGAAAACGAAGAAAGGGGATAGAATAGCCTTCGAAATGATGGACTGTACCCATTTGTCTTGAGTCAGGGATAGCCAGGCTTCTGGGTACAGTGACAATCTTCCCCGACTGCCTCGAAGATGGGCAGTCGGGCAACACCTCAGGGATGCTGAAAAGGCTTGTCAGGAAAGGCTTCCCGATTGCCCTGGTTCTGCGGACCCCTGCCCCTAGGGCGGCGTCTACCATTGTTATTCCCACCTCTGCCTCTGGTAGGAACGACTCTGTCGTCAGGCGAAGTCCCTTGAGATTGCTTACGGGAGCACATCTTCCCACCCTTCTGGCCTTTGGGGTAAGGCCTAGAAGGAGTCGAAAACGGACTCCGGCGGCAGAAAGGGTCTTGCCATCAGTCTCGCACCTAGTCAGGGTTTCTTTCACTTGAGGACCAAAGAGAGATGATCCATCAAAGGGGAGTTCGTGAAAGACGTCTTGAAAGGGTCCGCAAAATTGCATAGCCGCATCCAGGCGTGCCTACGTAAAGCTACACCTGTCCCTGCGGCTCTGCTCGCTCCATCGGCCGCATAAGAGAGGAGGCATGGAGGAGTTAGATATGGAATTAAGGGTAGCCAGCTGCGTGTTCATTTTATCTTGAAACCCGCAGCTGTAGGATTCTTAACATTTCACTCGCTTCCTTGATCAAGTCCCTTTGAAGACGAGTGAAATGGCACAGGTAATTCAGCGACGCATGGTAAATGTCACTGAGGAGAACATCCGCTTCGTACCTATCCATGGACCTAGATTCCTTGTTAGGTGGATGGACAGGCACTGAAGGATCAGCCAGTTCCTTCTTTGTGGCAGCAGCTACCACCATAGCATCCACAGAAACTCCTTTTGATAAAATTGCTTGTCTGATGGAGCTGTGATGAATTTAGAGGGTCTCCTGGGAGTGGGGTCCACTGAATCAGGAGCCGTCCATGCCTTCTTAGCAACCACCTGCATGAGGGGGTCAAGGGGGACACCCAGGAGGTGGAAGGGCGAGAGCCAAACGCCTCAAGATACACAGATTCGTCCTCCGAAGGGTTGAGGGCTGGCCAATTTCCCCTCTGTTTCAGGATCTCCAGAATGTCTGCAAATGAGACATCTTCAGAAGGGGAACGGGGAACCCTCAGAATCATCCAGATCTGTGTCTGGCGTGATAGACTCAGGTGAGTCAATGTGCTTCCTCTTGCACTTCCTCTTCCGAGGGGCTCTTCTGCCAAATCAGGAGAGGCCTCGGAAGAGGATGAAATCCCACAGGGGCTCCTGAGGAGCTGGCTCTCTGCGGTCCGGGATGAGGGAGTGAGTCGACTTACCCTGAGGCAGCATCGAGGGAGGGGCTGACGGAGCCGACTGTGGAGTAGAGCCAGGCTCTAACACACTCCGCATGACCTCGAATGCACCCCTGTCAGGCAGAGCCAGAGGTCCCCGCTCCGAGGAGCTAAGAACCCCCCTCGGCACCGACAGTGATGGCTCGAGGCGATGTCGAGCCGAACTCACCAGCGCCGGGCACCGAGAGGGAGAGGGGGGTCGGACAAGGGTCCGATGCCACTCACCCCTCGGAGCCGACGAGGGAAGTCCGAGATTCCTCCAAAGAAGCGGAGCAGCGGGCGAAGACAATTGTCTCGGCTCCGAAGTAACCACAGTCTCGGTTCCGACACGACCCGGCTCCGAACTCAAAAGAGTCGAAGGAGGAAAGAGTTGATGGACCGGGGCAGGCACCGACTGATGAGTCGGGCTCTGAAGCATCTGGGCTAGTGCCTCGGACTTAAGTAGTCGACTCACCACTCTCTGAAGGTCATGATCGGACAGCCTCGATGACCTAGAGGAATGAGACCTTTGGCTCCGTTCAGACAGCAGGGGAGATCCTGGAGCCGAATGAACGGAGCCAAGAGAAGGTGACCTAGACCTCTTTCTAGTTGTCGGCTCCGAAGGTCTTGTCGGAGCCGACACGGGTACCTCGATAACCTGGGCTCCGGCCGAGCGAGGAAGCCACAGAAACTGTGGACTGAGACTTATCGGCTCCAGCCGGAGCCGATAAAGGCAAAGGTTGAACAACCTGAGGTCTCGGCTCAGAAGCCGGCGAAGACCTCGATGCCTTAGAGGGCTTCCCTGTTGAAGCGGACAGGGAATCCTCTGGCTTCAACAAGCCTCTCAGAATCAACTTGTTTTTTCTTTCCTGCAGGACCCTGGGGCTGAAGCCATGGCACACAGCACAGGAGTCCTGCAGGTGCAAAGGCCCCAGACAATAGACACAAGAAGTGTGAGCGTCTGTCAGAGACATTTTCTGACAGCACGCATCACACTTCTTGAATCCGGAGACCTTTGCTTCTTTTGACATTTCCCTAACTGACAGGTGTACACAAACACACACCCAAACACACAAGTTATACCCTGTCAGCAAAAAATAATAATTTTAGTAGAAATACTAAAAATTAAGTACAAAAATTAAAGTAAAACTACACAAACACTCCCTAGGGAAGGGAAGGCCAAAGGCCCAAAGGGAGAACCAACAGTTCTTTTAATAAAGAAACGGGAAATATTAGGGTCGGGGATAAAGTTCTATGATCTACACTAATCTAGGAAGAATTTAACTTAAAAGGGGAAAAAGAGTAACTTTTAGAAGAAAAAGCTAACACTCACCAGGAACCGGTAGAAGCAACCAACCTCGAAGCTGTAGCGGCAAACGAGATCTGAGGTAACTCTCGCCTAGCATTGTGGGATATAAGGGGAGCCTCGAGCCGGTGGAACCAACTCTCGAGCTTTTTGAGTCGGAGCCGAGGTCGGCTCCGAACCCATCCAGCAAGAATGAAGGCGAGATAGACAACTTAACATCTGCTCATATGGAGCAGTCTGTGTTCAAATGAGAAGCTCCAAGGTAGTAGACACATTCCCTGTGGGCATCAGATTTAGGGAATCTTATGCCCACAAGAAGTGCATTTTTTAAACCCGCTGGTTTCTCAGCCATGATATTACACTGATCTTAAGAAAAAGGAAAGGAGTGTATTTTTTGCATTACCAACAATGGTAGGTAAAGAAAATACCCTCTAGAAGGTAGAAATGAGGAAAACAAAGCAGGGAAAAGTACCAACAATGGTACCAACAGCTACCTTGAGGTAAGAAGATAATGAAGAAAAAAACACTGCAATGTAATAAACTTGAACATCATTGAATTAGATAAGGGAGGTGGGTGAAATAGGAAGACAGGAAGTTCTAGTGGTAAAAAAAGATGACTTACAGTAAGGAAAAACACCCAAAAAAGCTCTAGGAGAAGGATCCATGTCTGTTGTTATATGGTGGTAAACAAGATCTGAGGTACAGCAGTTTAACTGGGGCATTATAGATAGAAGGAAGAGCTCGAGAAGTGGATCTGTTAGTCTTGTAAATGCGGCCGAGTCAGATCAGAGGTCGGCTCCAAGACTCAGTCATTGAGGAACGAATGAAAAGGACATCATATATAAATATTTCTAACTGCTGATTTAGACTAGAAAGGTCATAAGGCTTCAAAAAATAAGAATGAAATAATATTAATTACTTAAACTGTCAAACACTCTGCAGTGGTGGTGCTGCGGTAGCATTGTCGCCTCACAGTTAGACGTTGCCCGTTCGATTCTCAGTTAGAGCGTCTTCTGTATGGCGACATGCGTGAATGGGCATTCCTTCATTGAAGGTTGTGCGTTAGGCCCAGCAAGCCAGCAAGTAAAACTCTACTGCCAATCATTAGCGGACCGGAGTTCTGCTGTGGCGACCCCTAACTGGGAAAAGCCAAAAGACATAACAACAACAACTTAAACTGTCAAACACAGTTCAATATAACGTTTGGGGGAATCACTCCAGTATGTGCATATGCATGTACACACACCACACACACACACACACACACACACACACACACACACACACACACACACACACACACACACACACACACACACAGACAGACACACACACACACACACACACACACACACACACACACACACCATTGAACAGCTTATATTTTAAAAATTCTTTCAAAGAAGTTAAAACTATGAAACTATGCGACTAAATTAAAACACCATAGTCACCATAATCTTAATTGTTAGAAACTCTCCACAATTCATTCTTTACCAGCTCCAGTCACATACAGGAATAAAGCCATCACTGCAGGTCAGGAGACCCAAGACTGATTACCAGCTTAGACAGTTGATGGCTCTGGCAAGGGGAATAGGAGTGCCCATTCTGGGAGGGTCAGGGTGGCATGGGGCTGTCCAGTGCCAAATGCACTTACAGGAGGAGTAAGGTTGCAAAAGGCAATCCTGGGGTCAAGCATTCAGCCACCACCAAGCTGCTTCAGAGATAGCTCTCAGCTTGAGTTCATGGGAAAGTACACACAAAACAGAGAGGGCATTGTAGTCCTTGCAGTTATATGGGTCACCTGTTCTCCCACCCAATGGAGGGTTTCTATCTAAATAAATACACCCTCATTGCTGGGATGACTGTACAACAGCCTACTCCACCCAGCTTTCACCATCACTCAGATAAGCTTCATAAGATGGTGGATTGGCCCAGGCTCACCAAGGAAAGAAGTCCACTGGGGACTGATGACTTGATGGTTATATACAGCATTTAATACAACTATCTAGGACATACTATTAAACAGCTATACTAGTCATGATTCTTAGAACCCCATTACTATTATCAGTAATGAGTACATAGCACATTGTGTCCAAAGACATGGATGCATAGGTTATCAGGCAGCCAGATACATCACATTTTAAAAAAGTCGTGTAGTAATGTGTAGCAGTGATAAAGGAAGAACTTAACCCGCACAGAACTACATCTGATGGGCACTAGCTGTTAAATGCTGAAAGAAGTGAAAAGATAAGATCAGCATGGTAACCATCTGAAGTCCTTCGTTCTGTAAACAATCTGATGGCTCATCTAACTCCCAAATTAAACAATGTGCTTGCTACACTATTCTAAACACATGAAAACAGAACAGAGTGTATCTGAAGTGGATTGGCATATAACTCTTGAAACTACTTTGAAAAGAAATTAAGTGTTTGGAACAGCCCTGTCCTTTAGGCAAGTACATGTTAAGTTCATAACATCCAAATGGATATTAAATACACTGTGGACAAGTATTTGCATCAAAACTTTAAACATCTGTCATCCCATGACTACATGTGAGTTGCTACCTGTTGTTAAGGAAAACAATGGATCATTTCTCATTTTGTGTTTACCTTTGAAGCAAATTTATTTTTCTAAGACTTGAGCAGTAGGATCTATATCCTGTACTGCATGTGAACATAATTGCTACTAGGAATGTACAGTTATCTAACATACTCGCCACAACTGCACATCTCCCAAAAGTGTATCTTTTATATCAGTTAATGAAATACTTTTTATTAGCATCCTCAATTTTTGGATAAAAGTAAATCTTCATGTATAATAGTAGACTTCTACTTAACTTCAGTGGCACACATGAAAGACAGTAGAAAAGGAGTGCCCTTTGCAGGTGGGGGTCAAAGTAAAAAAATGATAGAATATCAATACTAGCTTACTCACTCTCTATGTTGCCAAAATATCTTGAAACTCTATGGTTTAGATTCCTTTAGTCTAACTTCTCTACATGTAACAGAATTCCTCATTGTATCTTGTTGAAGGGAATCCTGAAATTAATTTGGCTTGACATTGTATGCGCACTTTTGTTCATCAAGAATATTAACCTATAACTTATTCAACTGGATTATGATGAATATTTTTGCATCATATATACACCGAGTACGTAGCAGGTCATGTGATTGGTCATCAAGAATATTAACCTATAACTTATTCAACTGGATTATGATGAATATTTTTGCATCATATATACACTGAGTACGTAGCAGGTCATGTGATTGCACTAATCATTGTTATTGTGTATCTGTTAAGATATATTTTAAAATTTTTCAGTTGCTGACAAGATGTAAATAAATGACAGTATGCTTAAAAACAGAGAGACAAAGGGATATGTAACACTCATATACAACCTTACTTATTAATATACCATATATCATTCAGAAGGACTGAGATCTATCTCTATTTATAAATCTTGGGTACAAGTTCAAATCTAGAAAGCCATCAATGAAAACTTACTTGACGACTGCATCACTAGTAAATGGAACAGCCATTCTCAGACATCAGTCCTCCTGGAGCAGCCACTCCTTCTAAGTCCAACTCTTCTTTTAAACATCTTTATTAAGTCAATGTATTTTAAATAGTAACATGAATGTACATACATTAATAGAAAATACAACAAACCATAATATTTTCCATTGTTAAATTTGGGTCTATATTATATATTCAAAGTTTCAAAACTTCGAACCTCATATGTTCGACAACATATGAGCAAATCTTGAAGCATCGAAAATATAATTTAAAAAAAAAAAAAAGTACCTTAACACTCTGAGCAGGGGGGGCAAGCCCCCTGCGCCCCCCACCCCACCCCACTACTTAAATATACCAACTCCGAGATCGCACTTCAGTGCAGAAAAGGGACATTTTCCCATTCCATGCCATATGGAGCCGCTGCTCAACAATATGACATTCGAACTTTAAAAAGTTGAATAATTAATAGGGACCCGTTAAATTTATATGTATACTTATGACACTAACAATCTGCATTCACTCCAACATCACACAAGTTGTTCAATTCCTGCCTTCCCTTAAACCTCATTCCTCTTCCTCCTCCTGAACATTATTCTGCATGGATTGTTCCCACAAAGTTCATTTATTTCTATAAAATATGCTGCCTCCCTTTTCTAAAGATCCCATTTCCAGTTCTTTTATCTTCTTTACAATATTTAACGCTTCAATTACAGTTGGTTTAGATTCTGCTTCTGTCTCATAGTAACTGCTTTTTTGGAGGTTAACAGCATAAGGCCCAAGTACGTCTAAGCAATTCAAATCAGATATTGCAGGTCAAAAGAATCCTTTCCCAATCATTTGTTTCCCAAATATTTCCAACAACAAACACTGTACGGAATTTTTAAAAATCTGCCAACTCATCACATTCCCCAAAACAAGTTTCTAATTACCTCTCTGTTTTGCATCACACCTCCAGTATTTGTTATCAACCTGAGGAAAAATCTTTTGAAGTCTACCTGGGGTAAATAAAACACTTCCATGCAAAAATTCTAAACCTTCTGGACTTTTCTGCATACCTGGGAGTCTTCAGATGTCTTCCTGCTCTTCCTTTGTAAACTGAATTTCGGTTCTCTTTTCCCAATCTCTTCTAACCTCCTGTTATGTAATTTTATAGTTATCGTGCAATACTTTATATGTCATATTAATTATTCATTTTTTTAATAACTGATTATTTTCTCAACTCAACTAAAAACTCTACAAGAGGTGGTCTTTTATATAGCATTCTTCAATTATTTTCTTTTTGCCAGTAATCTTTTTATCAGTCCCTGATATGGAAGGCAGTCTGGAACTTGCAGTCCAAACATCTGTTTAGCCTCTTCCCACTCTATTAACTTTCTCTACCTAACTATTTTGTCACAATACATTGTTACCTTTATTAAGCTCCTACAGTAAATTCCAGTCCTCTCTAACCTGTTTTCTGTATACCTATTTGCAGTAGTCAATATTGGTAAAATTTCCTGCTCCATTCCTTTGTTGGTTTAGTTCTATGAATAACATCTGCTACTTTTTGAGTATAATATTCTGTATGGATGCTATTCTTCTCCTTAAGGAGTTCAATCCAAAATCCTACTCATTTATTACTCAATCCTCCAACCACTTCATCATTATCATTTCCACTTTTTAACTCTTTGCTTGAGTTATGTATACAAGTCCAAACTGTAAAATTCTAAAGCATAACTTCAAATCAGGTAATCCCATACCAGCTTCTATAAGAAGAATCAGCTTATCCCACATAACTCTTGCCCTCTTCCTCTCATACACAAATACCTTCAATTCTTTATTAATCAACATCCACAACTCAAATATTCTCTTGTCCTATATACAAGACTAAAAGGACTAAAAGCATTTTCCATGCTTAGATTTCACTATCTATAATCAAGAAATTCCAGCTTCTCAATTGTATTATCTTTTGATTAGTCTCTTCCCACACCCACACTTTCTTAGTTGCCATAACAGAATCTTTTTTTAATCTATATACCTCAATACTTCATCTCATCACAACATCAATATCATATGTATGGTTAGTTTTGAACCAATTCACAAATGAGTTCACATTTCACTACTATAGCCTTTGTTTTATCTTCATATTTCATAACCCAAAAGATCTGAAACTCAAAAATTTCCACATCAAAATCTCCTTTTCTGGATTTATCAAATACAAAATGCTGTCATCTATAAATAAAGTTAAAGTTTTTTTGATTACCAAACCAGTTACATCCTTCAATTAGCAAGTCCCTTATTTCCTTTGCCAAAAACTCTAAATGTAAAGCAAATAACAAAAGGGAATGAGGACACCACTGCCTGATTCTTTTTTTCAAACACAGCATATAAAAGAAGAACCTTCTTGCCTTAATTCTTGCCTCCAGCCATTCATATTTTCCTCAATTCTATTGGGGAACACAAATGACACCATTACTCCACTCAAAATACCAATTGATTTCCATTGAATGAATTCTCTGCTTCAAAGCCAACCAACAAAACAATATACAAAACAATCATTTCTTATACACTGCTTCCCTTTGTATAATCAATGTTCTACTACTGTTGTCAAATGTTTGTCTACATTTTACAAACTACACAGAAAAAGTTATGTACTCACCATAACTATGCATCTGCATTGTCTATTTTCATTCTTCCTCAACAAATGGATCTCGGATCCAACCCTTGGATCTGAGTCAGCCACTCTCTCTAAATTCTAGGATCTGACTCTCAAGCTCCTCCCTTTACCCATAATGCCCCTGACCACTGCATTAACGCAGATCGAGTTTGCCGCTACTATAATGTCTCTAAAATATTAACGTTATAATAGTACTGCAGAAAAGGTGAAATAGTAACAGAACAGGGGCTCAAACAGGAAGTCTAGTTCCTAACAAAAATCTTCATCAGGTCACTCCTAAAGATGTGGATGGGGGAAGGCAGTGGGGGGGGGGCTGAGGAAGAATGAAAATGGACAGCAGAGATGCATAGCTATGGTGAGTACATAACTTTTATATCCAATGTTGTCATTTTCATTTGTTCCTCAACAAATGGGATTGAGTCTCCAGCTGCAGTAACCTTGGGTGGCCCTCATGGAGGGATGTTTTCCAGAGAAACACAGAACAAAATACAGCCCTGTTTCTGGAGTTGATATCCAACTTATAATGAGCAATAAAAGTATGAGCATTGGGTCAAGTAGCAGAAGCAAAAATATCATCAACAGAAGCTCTGGCCCAAAAAATGGCTGACATAGTCATTGACCTAGATGAATGTGCTTTTGGTTGTCTTGGCAAGGATAACCCTCTTGAAGGGTAAACATGAGAAATACAATCTGTTATCCATTTGGCTATTGTAGTTTTTGAAATTGGTTTCCCCAGCTTATTCTTGGCAAATGAAACAAACAGTTTGTTAGTTTTTCTAATTTCTTTAATCCTATGAAGATAGGAATGAAGTTGCCTATGTACATCCAAAAGCTGAATCATGTATTCTCCTTTACTGTCAAATTTAGGAAAAAAAATGGAAAGTTGATGACCTGGTTGATGTTCGTTTCTGTGGGAACTTTGGGTAAAAAGGTAGGATTAGTGTAGAAGGTAACTCTGTCTTTATGGAAAATTAGATAAGGTGGCTTAGACAAGGGTGGTTGGAGTTCAGAGACTCTCCTCATAGAAGCTATGGTCACAAGAAAGATTATTTTCCAAGAAAGAAATTTGAGATCGATTTTAGCTGAGGGCTCAAAGGGTTGTTGTACTAAACCTTGCAATATAAAAGTAAAATCCCAAGGAGGAATAGGATCCTTTATCGGGGACATGCAAAAAGGTGCCTTTTTGAAATGCCTTACATAACTTGGATGAAGCTAAATGAAAAGCATTATCTCTGATGTTAGAGATGGCTGTTAGCTGAACTTTGATGGAGGAGAAACTAGCCCCACCATAAAAAAGGATGCAAGAAAATCTAAAATAGCAAGAATTGGAGTGGTGAAAGGATCCAACTCTCTGTTGAGCCCAAAAAGAAAACCTTTTCCATTTACTTTTATAAATCTTTCTTGTAGAGGGCTTCTGAGATAAAAACAAAATTTGGCAAACTGGAGAGGAAAGCCTGGAATGTCTAACCATCATTGGAATTGCAGAAACCATGCGGTCAAACTGAGGCCTACAATGTCCAGATAAGTCATCCCTGAAGGATGTGAAAGGAGATCTGGACTAGGGTCCAGTGTCCAAGGAGAACATCATAGCTGAAATCATAGGAAAAGGAGCCACACTTGCAGAGGTCAAAAGGGAGCAATGAAGATTACTTTGCTCTTTAGCCGGAGAGCTTTCTGAATTAATTTAGGGATTAGAGGCAATGGGAGATAAGCATAAAGAAGACCGGAGGGCCAAACATGGACTAGAGCATCTCATAGTGGGTGTCCCTGAGGGGAAAAAAACTGTTACACTTGTTGAGTGAAGATGCGACTAGATCGCAGCAAGGCTGAACCCATTTGTGGAAGATCATGTTTGCCACTGACTAATCGAGAGACCACTTGTGAGGAAATCAGGATAGTTCTGCTGAGCTTGTCTGCCATAACACTGGATTTCCCCAGTATATGCATCGGTACAAGAAAGCGGTTGGAGGAGCTCGCCCACTGCTAAACTCTCATTGCTTCTCGGCAAAGTGGGTAGGATCTGGTCCTCCCTTGCTTGTTGATGTACCAGACCACTGACATATTGTCTGTTTGGATAGTAACTGTGTCTCCAAAACATTTAGATCCAATTTGGTCTCTTCTGGGAACCAAGTGCCTTCAACAGTCTATCCCAAGAAATGCCTACCCCCACTACAGTTGGGAGGTGTCTGTGGTCAATGTGGCTTTTGGGGGAGGAAGGATAATGGGACACCCTTGACAAATCTCATCAGATTGAATTCAGCAGAGGAGAGAGTCCTTGCAGAGAAGATAGTTTTATAGGATGTTGCAAAGGCTGTGGAAGACTGGACCATTGTACTGCCAGAGTCCACTGAAGGATTTGCATGCAAAGATGAGAGGAGGTATCAAGGTAATAGCTGTAGCTATCAAACCTAGGGCTTCAAAACCATTTTCCTAAGGGAGAGTAGTGAAAAAGAAGCTGTCTGACATGCAATCTCAAGGACAAAATTTTGTTTTGTGGTAAGAGAGTGAGACAATTGTATCTAGATGACCCCCTATAAACTCAAAGACTTGAACTGGTTGAAGATGGGACTTTGAAAGATTGACTGTGATCCACAGGGTTTGAGATAATTGGAGTAAGTAATCCCTGGCTTTTAGTAGGGGATGTCTGGCTAATGCGGTGAGGAACAAGTTGTCCAAATAAGAAAAACACTGAATCCATGCAGTCTTAGATGAGCTGCTACCACTGCCATATACTTAGTGAACAACCTGGGGCTGTAATGAGATTGAAGGGCAAGGCTCTGAACTGATAATGACTAGCTCCCAGCCTGAAGCGTCCATATCTTTGAAAACACATGTTCATTTTGATGTGATAGTACACGTTCTGAAGATCTACAGAGCACATCTAGTTGTCCTTTTGTAGCAGAAGCAGAATGGACTGAACTGTGACCATAACGAACTTGGAGTTGTTTATAAACTGGTTCAGAAAACTGAGATCTGGGAAGGGTCTTAAGTCCCTTGTTTTCTTTGGCACCAAAAAAGAACCTTGAATAAAATCTGGGTCCTCTTTGGTTTGGTGGGACCTCTTGGATGGCTCTTTTGTCTAGCAGATTTTGATTAGCCAGAGCTGCTAACTCCCACTGACTAGATGGAACATCGGGGAGACATTTTCTTTTCATTGAGTGAAGTTGCAAAAAGGGAATGAAATATCCTCTGGATACAATACTTTGTACTCATGTATCTTTTGTGATGGCTGCCCCGGCTTTTCAGTGCAAAGACAAGAACCCCCCTGACTGCCTCCAGAGAAGAACAGTCTGGCAATCCTTCAGGAGCACTGAAAAAGTCTGTCCAAAAATGAATCTCAGAATTCTTGGTTCTGCTGACTCCCTCTGCCAGGTTTTTGTTATTTTTTCCCCTCTATGCCTCTGGGTGGGGGGGGGGGGGGGATCTCCACGTGATTCTTGAAAAGGTTCTTGAGATTTCCGAAACCACATTTTCTTACCACCACATTAGTTTCTAGAAAGGGGTATTTGCTAGGTAGAAAAATGGATTCCCATGGCAGAAAAAATCTTTCCATTTTGCTCACTGCGGGAAAGTGTATCTTTAACAGTGGGTCCAAACATAGAAGATCTATCAAAGGAGCACTGATGAATGATGCTTTAAAGGGCTCTGCAAAGTCACACAGTTGCATCCAGGCATGTCTCCTAATGGCTATGCCTGAACTAGCAGCCCCTGAGGGAACCTTCAGCTGTATGAGATATTAACTTCATGGATGCATTTGATATAGATTGTAGGGTGGAAAATTGTGAAGAATAAGTTTTCTCTTCCTCCACCGACATGCACCCAAGTGTAGAGTTAGAGAGTACCTTAATCAAGTCCCTCTGTAATCTAGTGAAATGTGCCAGATAATTTAGTGACCATAAGGCAAAGGTCGCTGAGGCATAACCTTGTTTCCCGTACTTGTACAATGCTCTAGATTCTCTATTAGGAGGATGAAGAGAGGAGCTCTGCTAAACCAGCTCCTTTTGGTGACTTCCACAACAACCATGGCATCTATAGGGATATCCTTACTCCAATACTGTCTAGCTGTAGGTGCTCTGGAATCTTATCTGTATGCCTGGGAATTAATTCTATGGTGGTCAGTTTCTTCCATGCCCAACAGGAGACCAGGTCTATAAGCTCATCTGCAGGGGGGGGTAACCTAAAATGTAGCTGAGACAGACCTGAAGGCTACTATGAACACCAAGTCCTCCTAGGAAGGGATTTGGGAAAACCAACCACCTTTTTGGTGTAGGATTTCTAGAATGTCTCCACAGGAAAACTCTTCCTGTGGAGATCTAGGGTACCCTTCCCCTTCATCAAAATCTGTGTCTTCTGTCAAAGATTCCTGAGGGGAATCTAAGTGCTTCCTTTTGCACAACCTCTTTCAGGGGACCTCTTCGGTGGGGTGTGCTGGGTAGGTATCAGAAGATGCGGGAAGTTCCCTGTCTGGAACTGCCTGGAAGCTCTTATGTCTCTGTCCCTATGGCATAGGATGAAAAGACTTGGACACAAGATCCGAAGAGGGAACAAGAATAGTATCCAGTCAGGTAAGAGTCCAGACTTCTCTCGGTGAGAGAATATCCTTTCCACCAGCTTGAAGGCATAGGGACCAGGAGAAGCCAAAGTCAATCTGACTGGAGCCAAAACTCTCAGATCACACAAGAGGACTTTATTGGAATCTCCTGTAGGAAAGGAAATCTCAGTCTAGGAGACACTGGCTCTGGAGAGAAACAAGGGCTTCAGATCTGACTGTTTGGAAACCTTAGCTGGTGGTTCCTATGTGGACCAGATTTGGAAAATCTAACAGGACAGCACTTCCTATGCTCTCTGCCCTCCACAGACTTTGATCTCTGAGAGGGGTTTGTAGCCCCCTGAAGTAGGTACAACAGAAAGCAGAGAAGCAGGGATAAGGCCCTTAAGCACTAACTTATTACACTGATCACTGATGGCTCTGGCATTGAAACCAGCACAAATAGTACAAGAAGTGTCAAGGTGGGGGGGGGCTTTCAAGATGGTTACACATTGACTAACAGCTTAGCTCTCCTAGTGTGAAAACAGAGAAGGCCAGTAGACTTTTCTGTTTATGGGTAAATTTCAGTAACTGGCTAGTAAATGTACTGCCTGGATACTGGGAAAAAAGAAATACAGAACACATAGAAAAATCAGCTACAAAAAGTGAGGAAGAAACACTGACTGGGGAAAGTTCTGCAGCTGTTCAGCAAAAAGTAATGCAACCTTCAGACATGACTTCCAGTAACCTAAAGGAAGATACAAGCCAACTTCACATAGACCTGGCTAAAATAAATGAAACTCTGATGGTGTACATTAACACAAACAACAAAAAGCTAGAAAAAATGAAAGAAGCTTTAAACAGATATTCAAATGAGGTGATAAAGCTGCAAAAAAGATTGAAATGAAGAAAATGCTGACAGAATATGAGACTGCTCAGGAAGAGATGTTTCAAAAAAGCATAGAATTACAAGACAGAGCATGTAGGGAAAGCCTGACATTTTCAGTGATACTAGAGAAGCTGAAAGGAGCAGACTGCGTTCATTTTATGAAAGCACAAATAATCAGTTGGACTGGTATTCCACAGCAGGAGTTGTTAGTTGAAAGGGCACATCATGTGTATGCTCCAAACCTGGTTATGGGAAAGCAACCTAGACTTTTAATAGTAAAGATGCAATCCAACCAGCAGAAGGTGTTGATTCTGACAAAACTGCAGCAGAAGGACAAAATACTAAAAGTGGGAGAAAGTGGTGTATTTGTGGAGAATGATTACTCGTATACCAGGCAGAAAAAGAGTAAATTAATTCCACTATTTAGGGAATGCTGAGATGCAGGTCTGAGATTCAAACTGCTGTACCCAGTTGTCTTCAAGGTCTTCTTCTCTGGAGGGACATTTTTTTGATGAAGTACATGCTAAGGAGAAAATACAAAAGTTTGTCCAACAAAAAATGAACTGGGAAACAGAAGCAGATTCTGCTTCCTGTTCTTCTGGTAATAAAGACCACAGAGAGACTGCACTTGTGAAACCTTTTCCACTGTTTCAAGGGAAAATGTTGAAGAGAAGGAATAGAGCTGACTAGAAGAATCAAGAGCACATTGGAAATTAAGCAGACCCATGATTTGGTAGATGGAGATGAACAGTAATAAAACCAGTAACCTAATATGGGACTACAGTGCAATAATATTTGTGAAATGGGACAGAAAAAGAAAATCTGGAATTATTGGACTTCTTCAGAAGCTGTTGAACTTGTGGTGGACTCTAAAGTATATGCCATACTTCATGTTATTAATGTTCAGAAAATGCTTTGGGGAGGGGAAGAGGGGAGGGAGAGGGGAGAAGTTAACTAAGTAAAGAAAACACTTTTTTCTTAACAGTATTGTTTTGTGATGTATTTCTTGACTGCTATAAAGTAAAATTTTCTCAGTTATTTTTAAGTGTAATGAGGACTGTAAACATGTGCTCTGTTCTTTTTCCTTTCTTTCTCCCTTCTCTCTTTCTTCTTGTTCAGTTTTAAGAAATGTAGGCACTGCAATGTAAAAAAACCCTGGTTAAAACAACATCACAAAAAAAATTTAATGCACTTTTTCTTATTCTTGCATGGGAAAATGACTGGATTAAGGACCTTATATTTATTTAGTAACATGTTTTAAGAGAAAGCAAACAAATGTTGAATATTATGAGGCTTTTTTCTAGCAAATGAATGTATGCTTAGTAGCAATTCTGCATTTATACCTCATATCTCCATGGAAACAATCTGATAATGAGAAACTGTCTGTCTGGTACTTATGTCTCTATGGAAACAATCCGATAAAGAGAAATTGGTTATAGTCTGGTGGAGAGTGATTGACTGGGGAAGAGAAAAAAAGAAACTGGCTAGGAGATAATGTTCTCTGAAAGCATTCAGAGGTTTTCTCAGCTGGGAGAGCTATAAATATAATACAAAACCAATTATAACTTAATAGAAGCACAGGCTGCACCATGTGTCTTAGCAAGGATAATCTTTTTTAGGTTATACTCAAGTCTGTGAGTGAGGCTGTCAGTTTAGGACATTTGTTCCTATTAGGAGCGTAAAACTTCAATATTTGAAGATGTACATAGTTTTGTATATTAGTATTAAATTAATAAGTTTTAGGAGGGTATTTTTTTCTTTGAGGGCTTTTAATAAAACAAAAAAGTTTTTTAAGATGTGACACAGGCTCAAATGGATATGACAAGAAACAGCTATATAAAAGTTCAATCTGCCAAACAGTGTATGAGTGTAACAAAAAAGCTGGAACTAGACATTTAACAAAAAAGTGTACATAAAAATTGGAAATAACTTTTTAATACAATGATGCTTTCTGTAATGTTTTTCAATGTCAATGGTCCTACAGATGAATACAAAAAAAGAAAGAATAGTGAACGATATTAAAAAATGGAGAGTGCAAATAGCAATGTTACAAGAGACACACTTGGACAGAACTGAACATGTGAATTTGATAAAGAAAGGATTTCAGGATGGTTATTCAGCAGAATATCTGGGAGAAAGGAAAACAGGAGTACTTGTGTTAATTGCAAGAGGAGCTCCAATAGTGACAGAAGAGGAAAAAAAAGACAATAATTGCAGATTTATAGTACTACAAGGTTACTAGCAAGAGAGGAGGATTTCACTGGCATATATTTATATTTCACCTAAAACTGCTATGATGGAGCTTAAGAACATTCTGGGAGAAATAATCAGTTTTCAGCAAGGAATATTACTTGTAGGTGGGGACTGGAATTTGATTTGCTGCAGTGAAGATGTGTCTGGGGGGCCTAGAATGAAAAGTATAACAAAGGAAGGTAGATTTTTGAAGAAATTTATGAAAATATTTTGCATGAAAGATGTGAATTTACATATTACTACCCAAGATATAAAAATTGGGCTAGGCTAAACAGAATTTATATTTCACAGGAACATGTTTATTTAATTGAAAGTCTTGATATGCAATCAATAACTACTTCAGATCATGTGCCAATAATAACCAAGATAAAAACACATGGTAATGAATTAGAAGTTATGTACCTACCATAACGTTCCATGTTAGTTGTCTTCTCTCGCCTTCTTTCTTGCTGGATGGGTTCGGAGCCGATCCTCGGCTCCGACTCGGCACTTGCTTTAGCTTAGGAACTCCTTTTACCAGCTCGAGGCAACCCTATATCCCATGATGCAAGGCAGAACTACCTCAGATCTCGTTTGGTAGCTAACATACCCTGCTAAAGACTATCCTAACATAATTAGGAACACAAGTTCCTAATAGAAGTCCTCATATGAAGGCTCCGGAGGAAACAACCTAATAGGAACTCTTCAAGATCTGTCCAGGCCAGGGGGAAGGAGGGACGCAAGAAAGAAGGCGAGAAGACAACTAACATGGAACGTTATGGTAGGTACATAACTTCTAAATGTTAAGTTGTCAATCTCGCCTTCATTCTTCGCGGATGGGAGCGGCGCCCTAGCACCTGTATCCCGGGTGGCTCAATGGAACAGACTCTTGAGAACTGTGGAACCAAAACTGGCCCTATCTCTGGAGGCCAAGTCCAACTTGTAATGAGAGACAAAGGTATGGGGCGTAGCCCAAGTAGCTGCTGCACAAATGGTATCAATGGGTAGTCTATCCTGAAAAGCTGCAGAAGTGGATAGACTCCTGGTTGAGTGTGCTTTTGGCTTAGAAGATAGCTGTTTGCCTCTGAGAGAGTACACATAGGAAATAGTGGAAGTCAACCATCTGGATAAGGTCACTTTAGATACTGGAAGACCTATCCTGTTTTCCGCATAGGAGACAAATAATTGGTCCGATTTTCTGAATTGTTTAGTTCTATGCAAATAGTACCTGAGCTGACGATGGACATCCAAAAATGCAGTTTCTGTTCAGCTCTGTCGGAATAGTTTGGGAAAAAGACTGGTAGGTCTATAGATTGGTTAATGTTGGTTTGAGATACGACTTTGGGGAGAAAGGAAGGGTTAGTTCTTAATGATACCCTGTCCTTATGAAAAACCAAATAAGGGGAACGAATGCAGAGAGCTTGAATCTCGGAAACCCTTCTTACAGAAGTGACAGCCAGTAAAAATATAGTTTTCCAGGTCAATAACTTCAAAGAACATGAAGCAGATGGTTCGAAGGGAGGTAGTATCAAGGATGCCAACATTAAGTTTAGATCCCATTGCGGAGGAGAATGCTTTATAGGTAGTTTTAGGAGGAAAACTCCTCTCAGAAAGGCCTTGCATAACCTATGAGACATAATGTTATTGTCATGCAGGCCAACATGAGACTTAGAAATAGCAGCCAGTTGTACTTTGACTGTAGATGACGAGGATCCTGAATGAAAAACCTCCGCCAGGAAATCTAAAACCGAATGTACAGGAGCAGTAAAGGGTCAATATTTCTGGAATTGCCCAAATAGAAAAACGTCACCACTTGCTAGCATAAACAGTCCTAGTGGACGACTTCAAGGAAGAGACTAAAATGTCTCTGACTGAGTCCGAAATCATAGGTAGCCTGGCTAGGGTAGGAAGTGGAGCAACCAAGCAGTGAGGTTGAGAGAATGAATGGCCCGGTGCTGCTGACCCGATTGGTGGATCAAGAGATCCGGAACTGGGTCCAGATGCCAGGGCTGCACCAGAAGGTGACGATGCAGAGACGGAAACCAAATTTGTCGAGGCCAATATGGAGCAATGAGGATCAACTTGGCTCTCAAAACGGTGGCTTTCTGAATGACTTGTGGAATCAAGGGAAAAGGAGGAAAAGCGTACAGAAGTCCCCGGGGCCAATCCTGGGTTAGAGAGTCTCTCAGAGGTTGGCCTGGAAGGGGAAAGAGAGTGAAGAAATCGGGGCACTTGTTGTTTTGAGGAGTAGCAAAAAGATCGCAACAAGGAGTGCCCCACTTCAGAAAAATCTGATCCACTACAGATTGATTGAGAGACCACTCGTGAGGCATCAGAATGGATCTGCTCAGCCTGTCCGCTAATAGGTTGGACATGCCGGGGATGTGCGTTGCTATCAGAAACCGCTGAGAAGAGATCGCCCATTGCCAAAGTCTGAGAGCTTCTCGACATAACGGATAGGAACTGGTCCCACCCTGTTTGTTGATGTACCAGACTACGGACATGTTGTCCGTCTGTACTGCAATAGTCCCCGTGGGAAGAAAGTCGTTGAGGGCTTGCAACGTTAAAAGCACTGCTCTCATCTCCAGGACATTTATGTGCAGATGGTATTCTATGGGTTGCCACGTCCCGTGGACCATCCTGCCCTGATAATGCCCCCCCCACCCGATCAGAGAGGCATCCGTAGTGACTGTGGCAACTGGAGGAGGGGGAATAAAGGGTCGGCCCTGATGAAGAAGAGGGGAAGATATCCACCAGTTCAGATGAGCTCGGCACGACTGTGTTACCAAGACTTCGTGCCTCATCGGGAGACTGTGGTACGACCATTGCGTGAATAGCATCCACTGCAGAAGACGCATGTGGAAGCGAGCCAGTGGTAGAAGAACAATGGCCGCAGCCATAAGACCTAGAACCTTCAGTATAAATCTGGCTTTGATCTTGTTGCTTTGCAAAAGAAGCCAAACTAATTTTTGGATGTCCAGAATTCTTTGATCTGTTAGTCTGGCTAACATTTTGACGGTGTTTAATTCTGCGCCTATAAAGGTGATAGATTGGCAAGGCAGCAGAGAAGATTTTTCGAAATTTACTGAAATTCCCAAACTCCTGCAAAGCTGTAGAGTGTAGTCTCTGGACTGAAGAAGCTGACACTTGGTGGTGGCGGAGAGGAGCCAGTCGTCCAAATAGGGAAACACCTGGAATCCTTGACGTCTCAGATGAGCTGTGACCACTGCCATGCATTTGGTAAACACTCTGGGGGCTGAAGTGAGGCCAAAGGGCAGTGCCCTGAATTGGTAATGACTGGTCCCTAGCCGAAAGCGGAGAAACCTTCTGGAGCGTCTGTGAATCTTTATGTGATAGTACGCATCCTGAAGGTCTATAGAGCACATCCAGTTGTCCTTGCCCAGAAAGGGCAGAATGGACTGAAGCGTGACCATCCGGAATCTTGCCTTCTTGACAAATCTGTTTAGATTGCTCAGGTCTAATACTGGTCTCCAATCTCCCGTCCTTTTGGGGACCAAAAAGAATCTCGAGTAGATGCCGGATCCTACCTGGTCTGCTGGCACAGTCTGGACGGCTCTTTTTTCTAGGAGCTTTGAAACCTCCTGTTCTGCCAAATCCCTTTGACCGGGTGAGATGTCTGGAAGGGATTGTAGAGGTACGGGAAACCTTTCGAAGGGGATTTTGTAACCCTCGGATATGATCGACTGTACCCACATCTCTTGAGATAGGGATTGCCAGGCTACTGGGTACAGCGAAATCCTTCCCCCGACTGCCTCCAAGGGTGGACAGTCGGGCAACACCTCAGGGATGCTGAAAGGGCTTCTCAGGAAGAGACTCCTGTTGCCCTGGTTCTGAGGACCCCCTGCCTCTAGGGCGTCTATTATTGTTACCCCTCTGCCTCTGGGGTAAACTGACCACGTGTGTCCGGTGTAGCTCCTTGGGCTTTACGGAACCACATCTTACCCCCTTTCTGACCCTTGGGGTATGGTCTAGAAGGAGTGGAAAACTGGACTCCAATGGCAGAAAGAGTTTTACCGTCCTGCTCACACCTGGTCAAGGTATCCTTCACCTGAGGTCCGAACAAAGCCGAACCATCAAAGGGGGTATTAGTGAAGGACGCCTTAAAGGGTCCATAAAATTACAAAGCCGCATCCAGGCTTGGCGTCTAAGAGCAACTCCTGTGCCTGCGGCCCTGCTTGCTCCATCGGCCGCATAGGATATGAGCCGCATGGAGGAGTTAGATATGGAATTCAGGATTGCAAGCTGAGAGGTAATCTTTTCCTGAGCCCCAGCAGCAGAAGGATCCTGGACTACTTCTCCCAGTTCCTTGAGAACATCTCGTTGAAGCCTGGTGAAGTGACAAAGATAATTCAGCGAACGCATAGCAAAGGTCGCTGAAGAAAACATCCGCTTTCCATACCTGTCCATGGTCCTAGAGTCCTTATTAGGAGGATGGACAGGTACTGAAGGATCCGCCAGTTCCTTCTTAGTGGCAGCCGCCACCACCATAGCATCCACCGAGACACCCTTGGAAAGGAACTGTTTGTCCGAAGGGGCCGTAATGAATTTGGATGGTCTTCTGGGGACAGGTTCCACAGAATCTGGAGCTTCACGCCTTCCGAGCCACTACCTGCATAAGTGGGTCGAAGGCGGAGACACCCAGGAGGTGGAGGGTCGGGATCCAAAGCCTCCAGGTATACCGACTCATCCTCGGAGGGGTCAATGGAGGGCCAATTCCCCCTCTGTTTGAGGAGCTCAAGGATGTCTGAAAAGGAGACATCCTCAGAGGGGACCGTGGGAACCCTCCGACTCATCTAAGTCGGTATCAGATGTAGTAGACTCAGGGAGTCTGTGTGTTTCCTCTTACACGTCCTCTTCCGAGGGGGTTCCCCTGCAGGATCAGGAGAAACCTCGGAAGAGGAGGAAATTCCCAGTGGGGAAACCTGGGGTGATGGATCCCTGGGCCTGAGAGCAAGAGGCTGGCAAGAGGCGTCTGCAGGCACTGATGAGGGAGGAGCTAGAGGGATGGACCGTTGACCAGGCTCAGAGGCCAGGACACTCCTCATCACCTCAAAGGCTCCCCTCCCCGGGAGGCCGGAATATCCAGCTCGAAGAAACAGGAATTCCCGGCTCCAATGAGAGGGAAGGCTCCGAGGCCGATGTCGGCGCCGAGCTTATCAAAGCCGAAGCCCCGAGAGGGAGAGCGGGGTCGGACAAGGGTCCGATGCCACTAGCCCCCTCGGAGCCGACAGTGGAAACCCGATGACCGGATCCCTCCAAGGAAGGCCTCAAGGAGGAGATCGGAGCCGAGGACGACGGAGCCGAAGGATGTATCGGCTCCGGCAACGAAACAGTCGCTGTCCCGAGAAGCTCCGGCTCTGAACTCTGGTGTGGAGTCGGAGGAGGAAGTTCAAGGGGTAAGGCTATAGCCGAAGTCTGTTGAGACGGGCTATGGAGCATTTGGGCCAGTGCCTGAGACTTCAACAGCCTGCTTACCACCCTCTCTAAGTCGTGGTCAGACAGCCTGGAAGATCTCGAAGATCGGCTCCGATGGCTCCGCTCCGACAAAAGAGGAGACCCCGGAGCTGAATGGATACTCAGTATCGAAGGGGACCGAGATCTCTTTCGGGTCGAAGCCATCGGAGCCAAAGTCCCCTGAACTCCAGATGGAGCCGAAGGTTTCTCGGCTCCGATGCTGGATAAAGTGTCGGCTCCAGCCGAGCCGACAAGGCCACAGTAGAGAAGGTATCGGAGCCAGCCGGGCGAACCCTACTACTTTAACGGTAGATGCATCGGTTCCAGCCGGAGCGATCTCGGCTCGACGGAGCGAAGCCACCGGAGGAGGCTTGGATACTGAAGCCTGAGCTCGGTGGTTTAGAAGGTTTCCCAGACCCTGCTTTAGAGGAGAACCTTCTGGCTTAAGTAAGCCTCGGAGGATAAGCTTATTCCTCCTTTCCTGCAGGACTCTCTGGCTAAAAGCGTGACACAAAGCACAGGAGTCCTGCAGGTGCAAAGGCCCCAGGCAGTACACACAAGAAGTGTGACCGTCTGTCAGAGACATTTTCTGACAGCACTGGTCACACTTCTTAAAGCCTGAGACCTTGCCTTCCCTAGACATATCCTAGGAGGAAGTAACACACACAAACCCCAACAAACACACAAAATTAATCCCCTACACACAACACACAGGAAGGGATTAACCAATAGGGTTTTAGGCCTAACTAAAACTTTATACTAAAGGTTATAAAAAAGGGTTATAAAGTTTGAAAGGAAGGGAATAGGGTAGGCTGTAATATACTACAGACTATACTAAGACTAAAAGGGGAAAATAAATTCCTAACTAAGCTTTTTCTGATTTTACCAGAAAATCACTTACCTCAGCTGGCAAAGGAGACCTCTTTCGCTAAGCGGCAAACGAGATCTGAGGTAGTTCCGCCTTGCATCATGGGATATAGGGTTGCCTCGAGCTGGTAAAAGGAGTTCCTAAGCTAAAGCAAGTGCCGAGTCGGAGCCGAGGATTGGCTCCGAACCCATCCAGCAAGAATGAAGGCGAGATTGACAACTTAACATCTTGAAATGAGACACTGGCGCTTTCCCACCTATCTTTTGAAATGAGAAGAATTTAAAGAATGAGTAGTGGAGATTATTCAGGAGCTATTTGAGAGGATATAAATTACTTCTGAAAACAGAGATAAGATTAAGGTAGAGTTTACAAACTAGATGAAAATAAAAGAAGGGAGCTACAGTTAAGAAATAACAAGAATTCTTTAGAAGGACTGACAAATGTTAAGATATTCCAGAATACGGGGAATCTCACAGAACAAGAAGAGGATCAGCTGCAGAATGGTAAGCAGAAAATAAGGTATTCTCTCGATAATATACATGAATTTAGAAAGATTGCTGATAAGCAACTGTGTTTTGATAATACTAGAGCAGAAAAACTTTTAGCACAATGACTAAGGCAACAAAAAGTAGAAAGGGATGTCACCAAGCTTAGTAAGCTTGTAACAAGGAAGGTAACAAGAGATCCTGCACAGGTATTAGAAATATTTCAGAAAGTCTATGAAAGTCTATATGAAGCAGAGACATATGGAAATAAAAAAAATACACATGGAAATGTTAATGGAAGATATAAATATGCCAAGGTTAGAGGTAGATGAGCCCCAATTACTTATGGTTAGGATAGGAGGAGATGAGATAAAAACTGCATTGTATAATCAATCTACAGGAAAGTCCACAGGAACAGATGATATACTTGGGGAAAGTTTGGAAGCTAGGAGGGGAAAAACTGATAAAGATCTGGAAGGTTTTATTTAACAGTATTTTAAGAGGAGGAGAAGTACCAACATCCTGAAAGAAAGCAGTGGCAGCTGTAATACATAAAGAGGGTAAAGAGCTCATCAGATCCAGCTTCACACAGGCCCATTTCAATACTAAACCATGATTATAAAGTGTTCATGTCTATAATGGCTGAAAGAATGACAAAAGTAATGCCAAAATTGATAGATATAGATCAGTTTGGTTTTGTGGAGGGGAGGCAAACATTTGACAACATTAAAAGAACATTGGTGATTCAGAGGGAAGCAGAATGTAAGAAATACTATTGTTGTTGTTGGGTCTTGATGCAGAGAAAGCATTTGACAAAGTAAGCTAGGACTTTATCAGCAGGGCAATGTAAGCATTTGCATTTCCTGAAAAAGTTATATGGTTGATTAGGAGACTATATAAGGGATCGGAGGCGAAAATTAAAGTGGGTGGGTTCCTCTCTGATAATTTCTGCTTGAGCAGAGGAACCAGGCAGGGGTGTCCTTTTCCCCCTTTTGTTATTTGCATAACATTTAGAACTACTGGCAAAGAAAATAAGGGATTCTGAAATTCAAGGATATAATTGGTATGGTAGTCAAGAAAAGCTGGTTCTATTTGCAGATATTATTTTATACCTGATAAAGCCAGAAAAGAACATTACAATGTTGTGGAACATTTTGACACAGTTTCAAATCTTTTCAGGATATAAAATTAATTAAGCTAAAACAAAGGCAATAGCAGTAAATTATATACTCAGACACAAATTGGTTCAGCAATATCCATATTTAAGTGAACATGATAAAATAAAGCACTTACGAGTATGGATTAAAAATTCCAGTGTGGCAGTTAAGGATATGTGGGAAGAGATTAAACAAAAGACAACACAAAAACTGAGAAATTGTAGGATATGGATAATAATACACAAGCAGTTAAAATGTTTTACTCCATTTAGTCTTATACACGTGAGGCATATTTTTATCAACCAGAGGAAAAGTTGTGGATAGCAATTACTAAAGAGTTGAAGAATTTTGTCTGGGGGGAGGGGGAGATGACACGGTTAAGTAGGGTAAGCTGATTCTTCCAATAGAACAACGTGGACTGGGATTACTCGATTTGAAGGGGCATTTCATACACATAGCACAAGCAGAAAATGAGAAGTTATGTACCTACCATAACGTTCCATGTTAGTTGTCTTCTCTCACCTTCTTTCTTGCTGGATGGGTTCGGAGCCGAACCTCGGCTCTGACTCGGCCACTACTAAAGCTCGAGAGCTAATTTTACCGGCTCGAGGCAACCCTATATCCCATGATGCTAGTCGGTAACTCCCCAGATCTCGTTTGGAAGCTGAAAACCCAGCATAGGCCAAATAGTCCGACAACTGGAAAGGAGGAGGAAGGAAGATAAACCCCCAAAGGTCATTATCTACACTATAGCTACCCTAGGACCACCTAGATGGTGATAGAGGAATACAAGGAACCTTCAAAGAAGGGAAGATCTTTTCGGTCTGTCCAGGCTAGGGGGATGGTGGGTGGGACGCAAGAAAGAAGGCGAGAGAAGACAACTAACATGGAACGTTATGGTAGGTACATAACTTCTCAATGTTAAGTTGTCAATCTCACCTTCATTCTTGCTGGATGGGACCGCGTCCCTAGCACCTTCATCCTGGGTGGCTCATTGGAACAGACTCTTGAGAATGGTGGAACCAAAATTTGCCCTGTTTCTGAAGGCCATGTCCAATTTGTAATGCGAGACAAAGGTATGAGGAGAGGCCCATGTGGGTGCCGCACAAATAGTGTCTATCGGCAGTCTAGCTTGAAAGGCTGTTGATGTAGCTAGTGCTCTGGTTGAATGGGCTCTTGGCCTAGAAGGCAATTGTTTACCTCTGAGATGATAAATACAAGTGATCACAGAAGACAGCCACCTAGACAGGGTTACCTTAGATACTGGAAGGCCTTTCTTATTCTCTGCATAAGATAAAAAGAGTTGATCAAATTTCCTGATTTGTTTAGTTCTGTCCAAATAGTATCGGAGCTGGCGATGAACGTCCAGACAATGTAGTTTTTGCTCCGCCCTGTTTGAATAATTTGGGAAGAAAACTGGGAGGCCAATTGATTGATTTAAATTTGTCTGCGAAGCCACCTTGGGTACAAAAGAGGGGTTAGTTCTTAGAGAAACTCTGTCTTTGTGAAAAACTAAATAAGGAGGACGAATGCATAGGGCATGAAGTTCAGATACGCTCCTAGCTGATGTAATAGCGACTAGGAAGAGTGTTTTCCAGGAAAGTAATTTCAGTGAACAGGAAGCTGCAGGTTCAAAGGGAGGTAGAATCAAAGATGATAAAACTAAGTGTAGATCCCACTGTGGCGGAGGATCTTTGATAGGGGGCTTGAGTAAAAAGATACCTCTAAGTAACGCTTTGCACAGCCTATGGGACATGATGTTGCCATCTGACAGGCCTATCTGAAAATTTGAAATGGCTGCCAGCTGAACTTTCACTGTGGAAGAAGAAGATCCTGAATGAAAAATTTCAGCTAGGAAATCCAAGACCGAGTGAATAGGGGCAGTGAAAGGGTCTATATTTCTAGCCTTTGCCCAGAAGGAAAAATGTTGCCATTTACCAGCGTAGATCCTTCTAGTGGAAGATTTAAGGGAAGCTACTATAATATCCCGGACGGGATTTGAAATCATAGGAAGCCTGGCTAGGGATGGAAGAGGAGCAACCAAGCAGTGAGGTTGAGAGAATGGAGGGATTGGTGCAGCTGCCCCGACGGATGGGTCAAAAGATCTGGCACTAGATCCAGATGCCAAGGCTGCTCCAAGAGATAACGATACATGAATGGAAACCATATCTGTTAAGGCCAATAAGGGGCAATGAGAATCATCTTTGCTCTCAAGGCGGTTACTTTCTGAATAACTTGTGTTATTAACGGAAAGGTGGGAAAGGCGTAAAGAAGTCCCCGAGGCCAATCGTGGACTAGAGCGTCTCTGGGGGGGGTGGCCTGGAAGGGGGGAAGAGCGTGAGAAAGTCGGGGCATTTGCTGTTTTGAGGTGTAGCAAAAAGATCGCAGCAAGGAAGGCCCCACTTCTGAAAAATCTCTTCCGTCACAGATTGTTTCAGAGACCACTCTTGTGGCATGAGAATAGCTCTGCTCAACCTGTCCGCTATGATGTTGGACTTCCCGGGGATATGCGTTGCTATCAGAAACCACAGAGAAGAGATTGCCCATTGCCAAAGTCTGAGTGCTTCTCGACACAGGGGATAGGACTTGGTTCCACCTTGCTTGTTGATATACCACACTACGGACATATTGTCCGTTTGGATTGCAATAGTCCCCAGGGGAAGAGAGTCGTAGAGGGCTTGCAATGTCAAAAGCACTGCTCTCATCTCCAGGACATTTATGTGCAGGTGGCATTCAAAGGGTTGCCATGTGCCATGGACTGTCCTGCCCTGAAAATGCCCCCCCCCCACCCGATCAGGTAGGCGTCCAATGTGACCGTGGTGACCAGGGAGGGGGGGATAAAGGGTCTGCCCTTGGTGGACTTGAGGGGACACCATCCACCAAGACAGATGATTTTTGCAAGCTGGAGTTATCATGATCTTGTGAGTCATAGGGAGTTGTTGGAAAGACCACTGGGCGAAAAGCATCCACTGAAGGAAACGCATGTGAAAACGGGCAAGAGGAAGGAGTGTGATGGCAGCCACCATGAGACCTAATACTTTCAGAACATACCTGGCCTGAATGTTGTTGATCTGAAGAAGGAGATGGACATGATTTTGAATATCTAAGACCCTTTGCTCTGTTAGCCTTGCTGAGAGCTGCACGGTGTCCAGGTTGGCGCCTATAAAGGTAACAGACTGACAAGGCGACAAAGCAGACTTTTTGAAATTTATGGAAATTCCTAGCTCCTTGCAAATGTGAATGGTGTAATCCCTGGCCTGAAGAAGTTGACGCCTGGGGGTGGTAGTGAGGAGCCAGTCGTCTAGATATGGAAACACCTGGAATCCTTGACGTCTCAGGTGAGCCATAACCGCTGCCATACATTTGGTGAACACTCTGGGGGCTGTAGTGAGACTAAAGGGCAGGGCTCTGAATTGGTAATGACTGGCCCCCAGCCGAAAGCGGAGAAACCTTCTGGATCGCCTGTGAATTTTTATGTGATAGTACGCATCCTGAAGGTCTACTGAGCACATCCAATTGTCCTTGCTCAAAACAGGTAGAATGGACTGTAGCGTGACCATCCGGAATTTCATTTTTTTTACAAACTTGTTTAGTTTGCTGAGATCCAATATTGGCCTCCAGTCCCCTGTTTTTTTTTGGTACCAAAAAGAACTTTGAGTAGACTCCTGATCCTACTTGGTCTGCTGGGACTGGTTGGATGGCTCTCTTTGTTAGCAGTTTTGATATTTCCAGTCCTGCTTGTTCCCTTAGACTGGGTGGAACATCTGGAAGGGGCCCCTTTCTCTGAGTTGGGGTTTGGATAAAGGGAATTTTGTAGCCCTCGGATATGATCGACTGTACCCATTTGTCTTGAGTAAGGGACAGCCAGGCTTGTGGGTACAGCGACAATCTTCCCCCGACTGCCTCCGAAGGTGGACAGTCGGGCAACACCTCAGGGATGCTGGAAGGGTTTGTCAGAGAGAGGCTCTCTGCTGCCCTGATTCTGCGGACCCCCTCTGCCTCTTGGGCGGCGTCTATTGTTGTTACCCCCTCTGCCTCTAGGGGGAAACTGACCTCTTGCATCAGGCGTGACTCCTTGAGATTTGCGGAACCACATTTTTCCACCCTTTTGACCCTTAGGGTATGGTCTAGAAGGGGTGGAGAAACGGACTCCTACGGCAGAAAGAGTTTTGCCGTCTTGCTCGCATCTGGTCAAGGTCTCTTTCACTTGAGGCCCGAACAACGCCGAACCATCAAAAGGGGAGTTAGTGAAGGACGCCTTGAAGGGGTCCGCAAAATTGCAAAGCCGCATCCAGGCATTACGCCTTAAGGCTACACCTGTGCCTGCAGCCCTACTCGCTCCATCGGCTGCATAGGAAATGAGCCACATGGAGGAGTTAACAATGGAGTTTAGGGTTCCTAGCTGTGAGTTAATTTTGTCTTGGGACCCAGCAGCTGATGGATCCTGTAAAACCTCACCCAGCTCTTTGAGAACATCTCTCTGAAGGCAGGTGAAGTGACACAAATAATTCAGCGACCGCATGGCAAAGGTCGCTGATGAAAACATCCGCTTACTGTACCTATCCATAGTCCTAGATTCCTTGTTAGGAGGATGGATAGGCACTGAAGGATCGGCTAGTTCCTTCTTGGTGGCTGCAGCCACCACCATGGCATCAACCGGGACACCTTTGCTTAAAAATTGTTTATCAAATGGAGCTGTTATAAATTTGGAAGGCCTCCGTGGGGTGGGTTCCACCGAATCACGGGCCGTCCACGCCTTCCCTGCCACCACTTCCATAAGGGGGTCGAAGGGCGGAGACACCCAGGAGGTGGAGGGTCGAGAAACAAACGCTTCCAGGTAAACCGACTCGTCCTTGGAAGGATTAAGGGAAGACCAGTTCCCCCTCTGTTTAAGGATTTCAAGGATGTCTGAGAAAGAGACATCCTCAGAGGAGGACCTTGGGGATCCTTCCGACTCATCCAAGTCGGTATCCGATGTAATGGACTCAGGGGAGTCCACATGCTTCCTCTTACATGTCCTCTTGCGTGGAGGTTCACCTGATGGGTCAGGAAAAGCCTCGGAAGAGGAAGAAATTCCCAGTGGGAAACCTGAGGCATTGGATCTCTGGGTCCGGGAGCAAGAGAGTGGGAAGAGACGTCAGCAGGCACTGTAGTGGGAGGAGCTGATGGAGCTGACCATTGACCAGGCACTGGGGCTAGTACGCTCCTCATCACTTCAAAGGCTCCTCTATCAGGCAGGCCAGAGGTCTTCCACTCCGAAGGACTAGGAACCCCGGGCCACACCAACAGGGATAGCTCCGAAGCCGATGTCGGGGCCAAGCTCACCAGCGCCAACGCTCCGAGAGGGAGAACGGGGTTGGACAAGGGTCCGATGCCACTCGCCCCCTCGGAGCCGGCGAGAGAGTTCAGGCACCCGGAACCCTCCAATGAGGGCACCATGGAGGAGATCGGAGCAGAGGACGACGGAGCCGAAGGGGGAGGTATCAGCTCCGACCCTGCAACGGTCACGGCTCCGAGGAGCTCCAGCTCCGAACTCTGGTGGAGAGTCGAAGGAGGAATAGTAGGTGGAGCTGATATAGCTGCTGTCTGATGAGACGGGCTGTGAAGCATTTGGGCCAGTGGCTGAGACTTTAAGAGTCTACTGACCACTCTCTCAAGGTCATGGTCGGAAAGCCTGGACGACCGAGAAGAACGGCTCCGATGGCTCCGCTCTGTGAGCAAGGGTGACCTCGGAGCCGAATGGATGGATTCCAACGATGGGGATCTGGACCTCTTTCGTGTAGAGGGTATCGAGATGGGTGGAGCCGATGGAGCCGTAGACGCATCGGCTACAGCTGGAGCCGACTGTGAAAGTTGAGTCTCAGAGGTATCGGCTCCAAGTGGAGCCGATGCAAGAAACTGTGATGCCGACACATCAGCTCCAGCCGGAGCCGATCGAGTGGCAGATGGTGAGCCACCAGCCGAAGGCTTAGAACTCGGAGCCAACGGTTTAGTTGGCTTCATAAGCCCCTTAAGATTAGTTTATTCCTGCGCTCCTGCAGGACTCTTGGAGTGAACGCATGGCGCACAGAACAAGAGTCCTGCAGGTGCAAGGGTCCCAGGCAGTAAATGCAAGAAGTGTAACCGTCTGTCAGAGACATCTTCTGACAGCACGAGTCACACTTCTTGAAGCCTGAGACCTTTGTATCTTTCGACATAATGCTGTCGAAGTAAAGGGCCAAATTTAAACAACACACACACACACACACACACACACACACACACCAAATCCAAACAGACAGGGATACAGGGGTACACACACAGACCACACCCACAGCACAGAATCCCTGTGAGAAGACTAAGAAAGGAGCAGGGCCTAAGGCCTAACCTAGTGGAAGGGAAGAATAATTGGGATAAGGGGACAAAAAATAACACTAACGGGGAAAAAATTTTAATTTAACCGTTAGACTAAGCTATACTAAGAAAAAAAGGTGGGAAGGCTAAGTAGAAAGAGAGCGATTTTGAAACAAAATCTAACACTTACCAGGAGCCGGTAAAAAAACACCTCACTAGCGAAAGCGGCAAACGAGATCTGGGGAGTTACCGCCTAATATCATGGGATATAGGGTTGCCTCGAGCCGGTAAAATTAGCTCTCAAGCTTTAGTAGTGGCCGAGTCAGAGCCGAGGTTCGGCTCCGAACCCATCCAGCAAGAATGAAGGCGAGATTGACAACTTAACATCTATAATTCAAAGTGGAAAGAGATGACGATGAACCAGGAGAGAAGCTCAAAGCTAAGAATACAGCATCCATGGGACCAGATGACATCCCGGGCTGTGTACTACATGAACTACAAAATGAACTGGCACCTCACCTAAGTGTCATGTTTAATCATAGCCTCAACTCAGGCTTTGTGCCCACTGAATGGCGAACAGCTACAGTTATCCCACTCCACAAGGGGGGATCCACGTTGGATCCCGGGAATCACTGCCCCATTAGTCTGACGAGCCTGATCTGGAAGGCCATGGAACGTATTATCATGGAACTTATAAACAAAGACATTGGCAACATTCAAACACTGGATCCCACCTAGTTTGGGTTTGTGAAGGGCCAATCTTGTCTCATGAACCCAACTTGACTTCTTCGAATCAGTCTCCAGAGCCGTGAAAGAGGGCAAGGCAGTCCACACAGCCTATCTGGACCTCGCCAAGGCCTTTGACACCCTCCCCCACTCTGGAATCATAGATAAATTAACTAAGCTGGGTATTAATCCCTACATCACTCAATGGGGTGCCAACTGGCTTACTGACAGAACCTACGTTATAAAAGTAGCAGACTCCAAATCCAGCTCCAGACAAGTGACAAGTGACGTACCTCAGGGTTCAGTCCTGAGACTGCTCTTGTTTGACATCTACTTCTCTGAAGAACAGGCCAACACTAAGGGACTCTGGATAACAAAGTTTGCAGATGACTGCAAACTGGGAGCCATTATTGAATCCACAAATAATGTGGATACTGTACAAAAGGACCTTACAGAAACAGATGCTTGGTGCCAGAGCCATGGGCTCAAGCTCAATGCCAAGAACTGTATAATTATCTCCTTTGGGAAAAACATGTACCTATGAATTCCCACATAGGTGGCAGTACACTAAACACTAAAAGTGTGATAAGAGACTTAGGGACACAGGTGGACAGTGGTCTCACCTTCAATAACCACATCGCCACAACAGTCAGGAAATCCTATGTGGCACACCTCATCACTAAGGGCTTTTCATCCAAAAAAAAGGAGGTCATTGTCCCACTGTACTCATCCCTCATTAGACCCACTATAGAATACAACTCCCCATTTGGTATGTACGTCTCAAGACATCTGCAACAACTGGAAAGGCCGTAGAAATACCTCACTAAAAGAATCACAGGCCTAAAGCAGATGCTCTATGCTGACCGCCTTAAAAAACTCCAGCTGTACTCTGTTGCATATCGTCTACTCAGAGGCAATCTCTGCTTAACATACAAGCCCATGTCAAACCCAGTGCTGTTGGACATGCTACACTTAAAGAAATCCCAATCCCTCAGAGCCACACGCTCCAGGGATCTAAACCTTGTCATCACAATAAACAAAACATGCTGGAGGGATAGGTTCCTGACCCAGAGACTCCCCAGACTCTGGAGTAGACTGCCCATACATGTCAAGCAGAGCGCCTCTATGGCACTCTTCAAAAGGAACCTTGACGATTGGATGGGAGAAAGGAAATTCACCCCGGGGATCACTTCAGTCACCCTGCTAGACAGGGGTCCAGGGAAGTAATTAATGTGGGAAGAAATAGCCAGGAATTGTTATGGCTAGGCTGATATGGGCCCTAGGGCCAATAGCCTAGTACCAACCTATGAACCTATAAGAAACAAGGAGGGAATGGGATTTTGGATGCAGGTCTTTAAGAAGAAGAACAATAATCATATAGATTATTATATCTATAAAGTAGCAGAAAGTATCCTAAGAACTAAGCCAACATGGGAATGGAGAAAGGAGATTCTACTGATAGGGATGACTGCAATTAGGGATACAGAATAGGCAAGAGAGGGCTGGAATTTATTGGAGAAAACTGTCAAAGGAGCCAAGGTATTGGGAGCAAATAACAAGAGAGGGAAATATGTCAGATTGGGAAGGTGCCAAGTATTTATATGGACTGCAGGTTAGCGATTCTCTTCCCTATCAAGGACTGACATCAGAGTACAAACAAAGAGAAAGAAATGGGGGGGGTTCTAAATGAAAGCCTAGCACTGGCAGAGTTTTTAGTAGAATCTAGAACAGAAGTTGCCATTAAGTAAAGGAATAATTAATACAGCATATAAAGTATGGCATGATAACTATAAGAATCAATCAGAGGAGGTTAGAAAGGACTGGGAAGAGAGATTAGATAACTAGTTCACAAAGAAACAATGGGAGGATATATACATGTCTCCCAAATGTGCAACAAAATCAAGAATATTTAGGATTTTTGCCTGGAAATATTTGCATAGATATTTTTATACCTAGACTGCAGAGAATTTTTCCTCTCGGATAAAGAGCAAATGTTGGAGGTGTGACAGGGAAGAAAGAGATAACTGGGAATATATTTTCTGTGAGTGTGGTGAGTTAGTGGACTTTAAGGATTCCCTGCAGGATGCACTGTCAGAGATGTAGGGTGGACAGATTGGTGTCATGAGATAAATGATATTTTTCAGCTATAATACAGAATCGGAATTGCCTACACATGGTAAGGTTTTGCTGTGTCTAATTATGGTTGCTAGAAAATGGAAATCAAAATCTAAACCAACTACACTAGAAGTAGTGAATACAGTTAAAGAGATAAACCAGCTGGAACTGAGATCTTTAGAAAAGGGTAGGAGCAAATTACATAGGAAAAATTGGAATTGTGGGAACAATATATACAGGGGAGGAATGAGGTTTAAAAGAAGGAAGGACTTAAATGAGCTATGTAATGGTTGACTAAAAATGATTGGGTAGATAAGTGATATATAATGTTTGCATCTGGGAGTGTGTCAGTATGGTTTGTAATGTAAAATGCTTGCAACTAGGATTGTGTCTGTGTGGTTTGTTTTCATTTATATGAATGTATGATTGCCTACGTCAAAAGTGATGGTTTAATAAAGATGTTTCATGTTAAAAAAGAGGCAGGAATTGAATAATTTATGTAATGTTGCTTGGGTATATGATATATAGCAATGTGCGTGAAGTATAATGCATTTAAACATAAACTTGTTAATACAGTTTGATTAGCCTATGCCATAAATGATAATTCAAATAGAGGTGTCAAAAAAAAAAAAAAAGAACTATCAAGGTGGGAAGGCCCTAAACAATAAATGTGCTCCATGTGGGCATCAGAGTTGAGTAACTTGTGCCCACAGGAAGTGCACTTCTTAAAGTTGGAAGGCTTAGAGTCAGTCATGTTATGCAGAATGCCTAAGGGCAAAAAACTCCAACAAGGAAAGCAGAAAGATTTTTTTTAATAGAATTAGTGACAAGAAAAATTATACTAACAATAGTAAAAATTTTAATACCTCACTGCAAAGGTAGAAAAATAGGGAAAAACTTTACCAACTGTGGTAAAGAAGAATACCAAATAACGATAAAAAGAATAAAGTTAGTTTAGGAATAAAGAGGGGATATTATTAGAAGGCTAAATATGTAAAAATTAAGTTAAACTGAAAGTTTTTACTCACTATTCCCAAAAATATAACCACTGTTGAACTCGAGTGAAAGCAATCCCAACCTAATTGTTAGAGTGACAAATGAGATCTGGAGGTATTGCAGTGGTCAGTGGCGTTATGGGTAAAGGGAGGATCTTAAGAGTTGGATGTTAGAATCGAGAGACAGTGACACAGTCAGATCCGAGGGTCAGATCAGAGACCCATTTGTTAAGGATAAATCTGATGTTTTCATTTTCATTCGTTCCTCATCTATCAATTTGTTGAAAATGTTGCCATTTTGTTAACAAGTATAGCCATAAATACTTAATAATCATGATTTAAAATAAAAATGGCTCCTTATAAAAAGGGGTGAAGGGTAATTACTGTCTTTTAGTAATACAGCCACCAAAGCTTTCTTCCCAGTTGCTAGTACTCCCTCATTTTTAAAATACTATTAAACAAAGCCTTCCAGATCCTTATCACTTCCTTCCCTCCTAATTTCCAAACTTCAAAAGCAAACTCATCTGCTCCTTAAAACAGTATACATCACTCCTTTTTATTTCATCTGTTCCTATCTCAGCCACTAACACTGGCATAATTAATTCTTCATTACATACTTCCATTTGTGTCTTTTCTTGGTTTCCCCATTCCCTAGCTTTATAAAAATTTTCATGGAGGACCTCTGGTGATTTTTCTTGTCATTGGTTCCATATGTTTGGCTGTGACCCTTTCTACTAAGTGGTTATGCTGAAAGTTTCTGTGCAATGGAATTATCAAAAAATACTTGCTTAACAGCAACCTTTCTAAACTCATGTGTATTATGTAAATACTCCCTTATTTTCTATTTTACACTTTGCAGTTTATCCTTTTCTTGCTCTCTGTGATTCCCTTTCTTCTGCAATACTTCAATTATTGCAAACCACACAAATTAATTCCTTTTATTTATTTCCATTATCTTTCTCTCTTATTTCTACCATGATTTTAAACTCCATTTTTTCATTGTATCCTACCCATAAGCTCTCCCTTCTGAATAAAATTGTCTTCCCTAATAACTATCAGATCATTTCCATTACCCTTCCCTCAGATTCCTTTTTTTAACAGATAAGTAGAAAAGCATCAGTGTCTTATTTTTACTTGAATACCCGGCATCTTTATCTTAGATTGTATTAGTGCAGGATAAAATATAGTTACTGCACAGGTTTCAAAGCTTTCAGTTAAGTACACATGCTCCTGTCAAACATAATTTCTATCAAGCATAGCCTATTTACTGTACCTTGGGGAATAATATAATATGCAAATTCTGAGTTTTGAATTCACATCTTCCATGCCAAATATTCTTATATACTTCTTTAGAAATCTACCTCATTTGTTATATTTTTCCTTCTAGGTCACTTGACACATCCTCACTATTACATTTCAAGTCCCAGTCCCCACCCATAAATAATACCCTTGGCTAAAAGCTTATTAACTCTCCAAAAATTATTCTAAGCTCCATAATAGTAATTTTAGGTGGAATAAAAATACCTGCCTGTGTAAAGTTTCCTCCCCACCAATACTAAACCACCCTACTACCACAAATCTGCAACTGTTGTCTTTTTCCTTCTGACACTACCGTAGCCCTTCTCACAATTAGTATTATTAATCTCCTTTTCCTTTGTCCCTAACATTCTAGTGAATGTCCACCCTGAACTCCTTTCACTGTCAAATCCATATGCTCATTTCTATAGAAATATGTCTCCTGTAACATTATTTGCATGCTATATTTCTTAATGAAAATCTGCTTTTGTGTCTATACCTGTGTGGCCATAGACATCCCATGCTAATATTGACAGAATAGTAGCCATTATGATAAAAATCTGTCACTCCCACCTATTATACATCACACTTCTTGCATATATTTCCAACCTGCAGCTTACATGTGCACACTAATGTCTGGCAGGCTGATGTTTTATGTAGTTGCTTCTTTTTGAACCCTTGTCATATTTTGCTAGATTTTTCACTTCAATAAAAACATCTCAGAAACAAAAAAAAAACTTAACAGATTGCAAACCCCATCCCCTTTTAACTTACAGCAAACACACATAACTATGTAAACTTTCCAAAAAGGAAGTTTACCCCTCAGAATAGAAGCAGTTGCCCCAAACTGATGGCTGCATCTGTAGGCATTACCTAGTCCAAACCTACTGTCATCCATGTTAAAGTACATGTCAGACCCTATGTTTTCACTTAGACTAATATGAAAAACAGACCACCTGCTTTCAGCAAACATTTACTTTTAACCTTAAGAAAAAGTGCACTTGTTGCCCTTAAATTTCAGCTAAACACTGCACTGATATATTAAATAGCTTAAAGTACCTAAACTGATGGGGAGGTAACCGCTTGTATACCTTATTCCTGTTCTACAGTTTTCAAACTTATTTTTTCATTAAACTGCTTGCCCATGTACCTTTATATGTTAATTAGACTGTACCTTATAATTTGCAGGCAGAATACACTGTTCAGACCTCTCAAGATTAACTACTTTTACCTACCAACTGTACATCTCAAACTACAATCAGTTGCTAATGGGGAAAAAAAGCTAGTAACTTTGCATATGCAAGAAAGAACCCTTGTTGCTTTCACTCAGAACACATTGCTCAGAACATTCATGACTAATCAGTTGCATCTGCAGACTTCTCTGCAACTAAAAGCATTTGCTACTGGAAAAAATAGCTAGTAATTTTGCAGATAAATAGAAGATTCATTTTTTCATGCCTTTATCATCTTGTATTTTTCAAATCTATTTGCTTAAAAACTTTTCAATAGCTTAAACTAAGGACATTAGTCTAGACATCCACCTATGTAAAAATAGGATAAATTATTTTTTAAATTCTATACAGCATATGATCAATACACTTTTCCATGCAAGGATTTCCAAAATGGCTGTGAAGTGATCAACAGGATGATATGAGCTTTGCAAGTATAAAAAAAGAAACTATGAAAATAGGGCAGTGAAAATGTCAGTTTGGGTAAAATTCGGTTACTGGCTAGACATTACGCTGCCTGTATGTCAGCGAAGAAGAAATCTGGAGAACCCAAGAGAAAATCAACCAGAAAAACAGAAAAGAAAACTCTGGCTGGGATCTTACAGTTGTTCAGCAAAAATAAGTTTATGGTTTAATGTCTGGTACAAGTGATGGTTTCCAATAATTTATTTATTTACTTGCTTTTGTTTACCGGGAAAGTCCTTCTGGGAAATGAAATGCCCATTTTTAGCAGAGGCCTGGGAAGAAAAGTTTCAAAACAAGAATAAAAATACATTTTTCACCATTCAAAACAAAAACAGTCAACAAACATTATTTGCAAAGTATTTCAAAGCAAACAGTAAAACATTATTTACAAAGCATATGAGATTAAGGAAATATATGTTTCAATATATTGTGAGTAAAATCAAAAATACTGCATCAATACACTTGTATAGTGCCCATAGCAGACAGAGTTAGAACTTCATACTGCAAACTGTAGGTGTGGTACAGTTGCATAGTGTATTAGTTGCCAGGTGATATTTTAAGGTATATTTGAATTGTTGCAGGTCATTTAAAAGCTCAGTGTAGTTTTGAAGTTTGTTCTATGCCTTGGAGATGGTGACAGAGAATAGCAAGTTGCCGCAATAATTATTTGATTTATTAACAACAGTTAGATTAAGTTCTAATTTAGAGGGGAAAACATCAAATGCACTCAGCGGTATTTAAAACAAATACATCAAGTTAAATAATAAAAGGCTGACAAAAATAAAATACATTTTTACTAACTATTCAAATGAACTGATAAAAACTACAAAAAAAAGAGGCTGAAATACAGAAAAGGCTGGCTAAGCATGAGGCTTCTCAAGAACAGCTGCTTCAAATATAGCAGAATTAGAAGACAGAACACACAAAGAAAACTTGAGAAACCAGAAGGAACAGAATGCATTACTTGTATAAAAATAAAAATAAGCAACTGGATTGGTATCCACAGCAGGATTTGTTAATTGAGAGGGCACATCATGGGTAATCTCCAAATATGGCCAAGAAAAAGCAGCCAAGACCAATAATAGTAAAGATGTAATCATACTAGCAGAAAGAGGTGAATTGAGAAAACTGAGGCAGACGGGAAAATGTTAAAAACTGGTGACAGCAGATTTTTGTGGAAAATAAGTATTCACTGTACACCTGGCAGAATAGTTGCAGATTTATTCCAGCAATCAGGAATTGATGAGATGCAGGAATGAGATTCATGCTGCTGCATCCAGCTGTATTCAGAATATTTTTCATGGAGAATCAAAGAAATTTCTTGATTAATACAATGATCATTTTACAGCTGGTACAATCCTCATGTATGGTGCACATTCTTGAAACAGTGACCTTGTTGCATACCATACAAAATCAATTGATATATATTTCTAATATGTTTATATTGTAGAGATCTAATGCAGATGTGATATTTCTCATCTTAGCACATTCATCATTTTGTTAGTTTACCCATCAAATTTGCTTTATTTTTCCCATTCCCTCCCTTCAGACCCGTTACTTTATTCAACCAAACAAAACTTTATTTAATTCATGATACCACTGCTACTTTTATCCGTGAAGTGCATATCATGTTTCACATAACGCACCTATCTCTTCATCTTTTACAACCTCCTTACGAATCCAACAAAATAGAAAAAAGTATAATTTCTGTATTCAGTCTAGTTCAAAAAATTCTAAATCTTTAATATCTCTTAACAGAAAATAATCTGCTTCAGTTTACTCCTTTTATAATTACACCACTTATCCATCCCCAAAGTTCTCCCATTAGCTATAAGTTCATCCTTAGTTAAGTCCACAACAATCATTTATGACTGATTCTTTTGCCGACTCTTCTTTCTTGTGGTGATGTCTCCCTCCTTTTAACTTTCCATCACTTCATTCCATCTAAGATGTTTATTTCTCTACTTTTTTTCTGCCACAGTTGTTATTAAGGTTACTAATGCTTGTGCACTTTTTGACAATAACTTTTCTGAATCCCAGCATAACAGCATTGTCTCTTTAGTTATTTTCCTTAGGGCATTCCATTTTTCAAGTTGTCCAGTTCCGACAATTTCAAAATATATGCTCCCATCCCCCCCCCGACACACCTCCAGCAGTCTCACCTGACCCATGAGTACATCCTTTGTAACCTATTTGGGATGTAAAAATAGTTGTGTAAATATTTCATTGATCTTTTGTGATTTGTTTGCTGCCAAGTCCCACATAATTGTCTTTCAAGAACTTATATGCCCTAGACAGTTTCTTTTTTCTTGAAAGTAGAATCTACCCTAGCTTTCATATGAAGCTTTACTAAGCTATGCATTTCTGATTTTGTGATACAGTCTATCGAGTATTAGTCTCCATTCTATGGTCAGACCCATATATGCTAGGTATAACTTATCTGTTATCCTAAAGTCATGCTGGTCCCAATTCAGTATTGTATCTTTTTCACTCACAGTACCTTGGTTCAGTATTCAGATATCTCCAGTCCTTTTTTGCACCAATCCTTCTCTCTTCTACTTTATCAATTACACTATAACCTATGGAAGTCACCTGCATGCATTCTTCAGTTATCTTCTCCCTCCTCACAATCTCTCTTAACACACTGTAGGCATAAAGCTCCACCTCTCTTTCTTCGTTTTCTTTAACACTGGTGTCCAAAATCTCAAGCATGTTCTCCCTTCTCTGCCTCTTGATTGTTTTTCTACCATTTAATTACACTTAGACAGATATACTTTTTGTTGTAATAAGTATAGAATCTAATTTGTGTTGCTGGATAAGTCTTTAAATTTGGTAGGGATAATCCACATTGTTCTAGAGGTAGCATTAGCTTATCCCAAAGTACTATTGTTTTTTTTCTTACACCAAATAAAATGTATTTCCCTATTTATTCTGTCCCACATACTCTTCTCAGGTCATATACAGTAAGTCTCTCATGTATAAAGTATCACTGGTACCAGAAACAACTTCATACCTTGCACTTTGTCATCCTTGCTCATAACCATAGTTTTCACTTTACTTATTAAATCCTTTTTTTCAGTTTCTTCCCATATGCTTTCTACAGTCTTAACTCTAACACCTACGTGATGTGGAATGTTGGGTCCACTTCAAAATACCTAAACTCAAAATACTGAAACCAAAATCTCTAAAGCTCAAAATACTGAAAACACACAGGATACCAACACTTATTATACTCCAGCATAAGTACATACTGAAACAAATAAAACACAAACTATATTATTCTTCTCCAAGTAAATGTAAAAACACTTTAGTTTAGTGAAGTGCAATCTCAGAGTTGATATATTTAAGTAGCAGGGGGTATGGGGGTCGCAGATCCCCATAGGGAGGGTGCAGGGGTGGCTTGCCCCCCTGCCTATACTTGCAGAAGAGTAATATGTTTCTGTATGCAGTTCTGCTGCAATATAATTGTGTTGCTGTACTGTGTTTTTTTTTTCGATATTGTGAGTTTCAGTATTTTGAGCTTTAGAGATTTTGGTCTCAGTATTTTGAGTTAAGGTATTATGAAAGTCAGTATTTTGAAGTGGACCTGGAATGTCACACCTCTAGCAGCCTACACATATCTTGCATTCCAAAGCATTTCTGAAAAATAAACTTAAAAAGCATAAAATAAACAAATGTAAATATTTTGTGAATAAAAGCTATTAAAACTGTACAAACAGCAATGTTATCAGTAAGGCACACTCTTTACAGTGATAACAGTCAGTACATTCAAAGTCTTTCTATAAGTACTATAATATATGATAATTCATACATGCCCAAAATTATATTTTTTGTTAAGCTGTCATGAACAAATTGTTACGACTTGGAAACTGTATCTCTTAAACATATACTGTTAGAACATTTTTATTAACCAGACATAAGCTTTCATACAATAACAAGAAATTCCTTTGTGAATGGGTGTTTGATATATTTACAGAAATATGAAATGTGTTTAATTATATAACTATCAATATAAATAACACTAGATAGTGCTCAAGATGTGCAGCTTACAGACTTTCAAGATGGCTGCACATTGAGTAACACCTTAATTCTAGCTCTCCTAGTGTAAAAACAGATACTGAGCAGAGAAAGCCAGTGGACTTCTACTTCTGGATAAATGCCAGTAACTAATTAGTAAGTGTGCTGCCTAGATGCCAGGAAAAAAAGAAATACAGAGTGCCTAAAAGAAAATCAGCTTCAAACAGTGTGGAAAATGCTGACTGGGCAAAATATTGCAGCTGTTCAGCAAAAAGCAGTTCAAGCTCCAGACATGACTTCCAGTAACCTAGAGGAAAGTATAAGGCAACTGAACACAGACCTGCTTAAAAATAAATTAAACACTGATGGAGTATATCAACTCAAACAATAAAGGGCTGGAAGAAGCTTTAAACAGATATTCAGATGAGGTGATAAAACTGAAAAATCAGAGGTTGAAATGAAAAGGCTGGCTGAATATGAGACTGCACAAGAAAAGATTTTTAAAAAATAATATAATTAGAGGGCACAGCATGTAGGAAAAACCTGAGATTTTCTGTTGTACCAGAAAAGCTGAAAGGAACAGACTATATCAATTTTATGAAAACACAAATAAGCAACAAGACTGGTAATCCACAACAGGAGTTGTTAATTGAAAGGGCACATTGTGTGTATGCTCTAAACCCGACTATGAGAAAGCAACCTAGACCTTTAATAGTAAAGATGGAATCCTATCAGCAGAAATAGTTTATTCTGACAAAATTGTGGCAGAACAACAAAGTACTATGGATATGGATGTCCCAAGGCAATGCAGCTGTTGTCTCACATTTACTGACAGGCATCTAATTCTTAAACTGATATAGTATGCGAGAGATGGGGTCAAGGCCCTAATATGCAAGCACTTATAATACTAAACAGATTGTCAGAAACACATGCACCACACTCACCACATGTAGTATGCACCAGAAACATATACCCACATATGCAAACTCTTAAATATAATCTTCCTAAACCCCAAAGGCCTTCCAGATTATGTACTTTCAATAAGTATCCTCAGCAACCTCAAAACTACTATAACAAAATAACAACTACTACATCTGACAGAGATGAAACTTCTACATCAATAAGGCAAACCACGACACAACCAAATATTCTGGCCATTGTAGACTCCATTGTGAGACACACAGATGTGTTTTCACTCACCAGGATGAGTAAGGAGAAAGTAACCATTAGTTGCCAGAATCTGTCACAAATACTGGTAAGTCTCAGTCATAGTCCATTTTTTTTACCCTAACTGGGATCATAGTTCATGTGGGTGTATATGACCTGAGACGTACCTTCCTGGACTATATGAAGAGATACATGATGGAGCTCTCAGACTACGTGTCCCAGGTGGGTATGAGTCTAGCACTTAGCACTACTCCCCCTCCTCATTTTACTGACATTTCTTTTCTACTTTATGTTGTAATCATATGCCCACCTTTATCTACAATCTGAATCAAAAAGTCAGGGACAGTTAAGAGGTATGCATGTGTACACTTAAAGTGGCATTTCAGCTCATCGTTCCATATATGAATCTTAGCAGGTTAGCCAATGACACCATAATGTAAGCAAAAGACCACATTACAGATCTGTACAAATTTTGATATTTGTACTGCCCTGCCAATGATGACCCTTGGAAAATGGATCACAATCTCCTAGTCTAGGAATAATGTTAAGAGAGGAAAATAATTTAGTTCATCCAAAACAACCTGCTGGACTGAAAGTAGGTTAAAATGCTAGCAAAAGTAATTCCACAAAGAAAATAAAAATTATCTTTATGTAGACATAATTTAGTAAATTATAGGTACCATACAGGCAGCTAATCCTATTATGTCAACTTGATATTTTACACTTTTCAGTCACAGATGAGATAGTAAAGCCAAAAGCCTCACTGGCACTGCAACTGCACTAACATGATCTGACTGGGTGGTTCTGTTGGAAACAGAAATTTGATTTTGTCCAAAGCTTAGATGAGGTGAGTATTTGTGTGTGTGTGTGTGTGTGTGTGTGTGTGTGTGTGTGTGTGTGTGTGTGTGTGTGTGTGTGTGTGTGTGTGTGTGTGTGTGTCAGACACAGAGAGAGAGAGAGAGAGAGAGACACTGAGCATTGGCTGCATGTAGACATAATTTAGTAAATTCTTATAGGTACCATACAGCTAACTCTATTATGTTAACTTATTTGATCTTTTTAAAAACTTTTCTTACAGTCCAAGATAAAGCCAAAAGCCTCAATGGCACTGCAACTACATTGACTGACATGTTCTGGCTGGCAGCTAACTCTAGTTCTAGTAAAATAAGCATTTTTGTTCCTGTTCTTTACCTGGAGCTAGAGGAAGTCGAGCCACCTGAGGAGATACATTTTTTCATCCTTCCTGTCCTGGCTGATCCTGCTGCTATGTACGAGTACGGCCTGGCTGCTGCAGTGCTGCTATGCTGCCCACCCATCCCTGTTATTCAAACTAAATCCATAACGTGAATGCTCAATGTACGAACGTAAAAAAATAAACAAAAACTCACACAGATATATGAAAGGTATAGCCCCAAAGTTACCATTTTGAGGAACAAAGCCTACTGCTTTGCTGATATCAGACACTTTGAATTGAGTTGACTGATAACAAAAAAGTGATAGGGGAAACAGATGCACAGAAAAAAAAAAACAAAAAAAAAAAAAACAAATCCGAGAAGTCTGTTTGCTATGGGTTCCCAGTTAAGTGTGTACTTAAACGCATTGGGAAGAGTAAGGGATTGTATTCAAATTAAAAACTTAATCAACGAGAAGAAACAATATAAGAACTGAAAAGTAATAAAGCATTTTAGCATGAAGCAGTTCACACTAGCAATCATTGATCTCAGGAATTACATGATCTTCCAAAAACATGTTCAGCGTTTGATAGTTCGGGTCACGATTGCGCTCAGTTAAACTGCATATTTAAGAGCTGTAGTGAGACTAAAATAACAATAACTACATTGAAAAGGAAGAACTAGCAAACCGAGCATAATGTTTGATCACTGATCATTCGCACTATGCTAGCAAACGTTTCTCCCAAGTAGACTCCACATATTCAGGTAGTGTCTGTTCGGGCGGTTCACGTATGCATTCCATATGGTGCTTCACTGAGATATAGCCAGGACTAACAATTTAAGGATCCCACAGCTGTAAGCATATTTTGCAATGACTTTTAATGTAACATAACCAAAGAAAAACTAACAGCAATCCAACTGAAAGTTAAATGGCTGCCCCAGTATAATACGTTTCCAAAACAAAGACCGATCCGAATTCCAACAGCAAACAAAAAAAAAAATGGGGAATCAATTGGGCCTCTTGGGAATTCATGGCACCCCATTACTTTGCCCTCAAAACTGGTAAATACCAAAGAATTTGGTACGGTTTAAGAGGTATGCCCGAGCAAGAAATACTTGTATGCGCAACCTGAACACACATCAGCCTGGTTAATAACAGGAAAAATTATAGTCCTCCTTAAGAGTGAACCTGCAAGCTATCCTAAAAACAATAGACCAATAACTTGCCATCTCAATATGTATAAACTATACACTGTAATTGATGCCAACAGAGTTTATAGTCACTTAGAAGAAAACTCAATCATCGCAATAGAACAAAAGTTTAACAAAATAAAGTCACAAGAAACAAAGGATCATTTGCTGTTAAATAAATTCATAATGGAAAATTGTAAAAAGGAGAAGAATCTAAGTATGGTATGGATAGATTACAAAAAAAAAAAAAAAACTTGACAGCATCCCACATTCGTGAATAAAGGAGTGTTTACAGATGTATAAGATACATCCTACTAAAAAAATCCAAACCAAGGCAAAAACAGCTGAAAAGAAACTCCAAGGAAATAGCGTATACTTCTTTATTATCCGCTTTCGTCCACAGACTTCATCAGAATAACAAATACAAAAAAACCCAGGTTTAAATAGATAAAAAATCACCATGGTAGTTAATTGAAATACAGATTTAACAAATTGTTAACTGAATGACTGAACAACTTAAAAAGACAAAGACATTTTTAAGTAATATGAAGACAAACCAAGTCATTACTTTTGTTTACTTTCAGTTTTCTGTACTTTAAAAAACACTTAACATTAATGGCCTCATTGAGGCCAGGGGGGCGGTCAGATTTCAGTTTAACTTGCCAAGAAGTCTCCCTTTGAAGTAGGTAATTTTTAAAATCTCCATCCCTCATATCTTTATGGCAGACTTCAAGCACCGAAAACAAAAACTTATTGAAAGAATGACAATCTAAACTATGTTTAAAAAGTGCATTAGAATCGTCCCTGGTTTTGATGCAATACAAATGTTCTCTGATGCGTGTTCTTAACTGCCTAGTCGTCATACCGACATAAAATGCAGTGCAAGATGAACACAAAGCAATGTAAACAACACCCAAAGAACGACAATTTACAAAACCAGGGACAGGAAAAGTCCTGTTAAAAGGGGCCACTGAAATATATGGCCCAGATGAAATATACCTACACATGTTACAATCATTACAACAATTCATTCCCCTCTTACCAGTTGAAATACCGCAAGATTCATTACCATGCTTTTCCAAAATCTTTTTTAAGTTAAAATGATTCCTTTGGACAAACAAAGGTTTGTCCCCTAAAACATCATACATTTCAGCGTTCCCCTTAATAACTCTCCAATTCTTGGAAATAATTCTCTGAATACGCTGACAATCTGAATTCATCTCTAATGAACAAATAATATTGGGGTTCAATGTTTCACTATGGTTAATATTCTTTAAAGAGAAATTATCCAAATTTGGGCTTAATAACGGTGGATAATGACTAACCCGCTTGTTATAAATATCAGTTGCTACTTGGATTAAATCTGGTTTGTAATAACCCCTATCAAGGAACAAAGAAATAATAAAACAAAACTCCTGAAAAGCGTCAGAATCTTTGGACGTCATGCGGCTTGCCCTGATGAACTGTCCCTTTGGAATATTGGAAATAACATGCTTTGGGTGCCCGCTTCTATAATGTAAATATCCATTGTTAAAAGTCTTTTTTCGATAAATGCGACTATGCATTCTCCCTTCCTCAAAGTCCCATCTAAGGTTAACATCCAGAAAACTGACATTTATTCCATGACTACCAATGACAAACTTTAAATAAGAAGAAAATGAATTAATATCAGTAAGAAAGGCGTCAATAATTGACTGCCCATCCTCAAAAATGAAAAACAAATCATCAATAAAACGACAATAAAACAAAACGTGATATTTTTTAACTAAAAATGGTATAAATTGATGCTCCCACAGTGCCATAACAACATTGGAATAAGCAGGGGCAGCTGAGGACCCCATAGCTACACCTCTTTTTTGCCGATAATAAACTTGTTCAAAAAGAAAAAAATTATTCTCCAAAATAATCTCCAAAAATCTACAGATCAAAGAAATAGTGTTGTGAGAAAAACCTGAATAGTAATTGGTCAAAAAACTCTGTACAGCTTCTACACCTTCCTCCTGAGGGATGCAGGTGTATAATGACACCACATCAACGGTTGCCATAATATGTCTATGAGGGTCAAAACCATGTGTTAAAATAAAATGATTAATTTTGGTCAAAAAGTGCCAAGAATCACGAATGAAAGATGATTCGTGGGTGATGATAGGACCCAATAGGGCATCAATGACCAACGCCAACCCTTCAGTGATTGAATGTGGTGAGGAAACGATAGGTCTGAAGGGTGGATTTTCAAGGGATTTATGAGTTTTAGGAATCCCAAAAAAGACCCCAATACGTGGTTCTTCTATAACACAAAATTCATACAGCTCGTGACTGATGTCCCCTTCCATGAGTGCTTCATATAAATATGAATGAATAGAACGTTGACATCGGTGGATGTCAAAAAGAGAAATAGTTTCATATTCATCGGAATTGTTCAAGATATTTAAAATTCCTTTAATGTAGGAATCTCTTTTCATGACAACAATATTACTACCTTTATCACTTTTCATAAACCTCAAACTACTGGCCATAGACTGTAAATTCTTAAGGGCTTTACTTTCAGAACTGGAAAGATTTTGGTGATAGTTAAAGGTGTTATGTAACATATAATCAACATCTTGTATGCAGTTTTCTTCAAAAACTCTAATAGTATGCTGTAGTCTCGGACAATATACAGATAACTTAAAAAAGATTTTGGAAAAGCATGGTAATGAATCTTGCGGTATTTCAACTGGTAAGAGGGGAATGAATTGTTGTAATGATTGTAACATGTGTAGGTATATTTCATCTGGGCCATATACTTCAGTGGCCCCTTTTAACAGGACTTTTCCTGTCCCTGGTTTTGTAAATTGTCGTTCTTCAGGTGTTGTTTACATTGCTTTGTGTTCATCTTGCACTGCATTTTATGTCGGTATGACGACTAGGCAGTTAAGAACACGCATCAGAGAACATTTGTATTGCATCAAAACCAGGGACGATTCTAATGCGCTTTTTAAACATAGTTTAGATTGTCATTCTTTCAATAAGTTTTTGTTTTCGGTGCTTGAAGTCTGCCATAAAGATATGAGGGATGGAGATTTTAAAAATTACCTACTTCAAAGGGAGACTTATTGGCAAGTTAAACTGAAATCTGACCGCCCCCCTGGCCTCAATGAGGCCATTAATGTTAAGTGTTTTTTAAAGTACAGAAAACTGAAAGTAAACAAAAGTAATGACTTGGTTTGTCTTCATATTACTTAAAAATGTCTTTGTCTTTTTAAGTTGTTCAGTCATTCAGTTAACAATTTGTTAAATCTGTATTTCAATTAATTACCATGGTGATTTTTTATCTATTTAAACCTGTTTTTTTTGTATTTGTTATTCTGATGAAGTCTGTGGACGAAAGCGGATAATAAAGAAGTCTACGCTATTTTCTTGGAGTTTCTTTTCAGCTGTTTTTGCCTTGGTTTGGATTTTATTAGTTTGCTTCTGGATTTTTTTATAAGATACATCCTACATTGATAACGTACATTACAGTGACATTAAAACAGTGGCAAACCACTTTGTAGCCAAGTCATAATAAAAGACAAATTATTAAACCAGGGATAAAACTTCAAATGGGGATATTCCAGTGTGACTCTGTCACTGTTGCTCTTTTGTCTTGCTCTTAACCCAATAAGCCGTCTACTTAAGAGATTATGTCATGGTTACAATTTGGCTCACACACAACAACAAAGTGTAAAGACTTCTCATCTTTTTGCAGATGATTTAAAACTGTCTAGTTCATCAGATGAGCCAAAACCAGAACTGGAAGTGATCAAAACTTTGTCAGATGATATAACGACATTTGGTCTTAATAAATGTGCAACAGTAACATTTAAAACAGAAAAGCTGCAGCACAAAAAAAAATAGCAGTCTGGGATGTGAATGTAATCTAAAGCAACTTCAGCAGGAGGGAGTGTATAAAAATTTGGAAATGATGAAGGATCAACACCTGCGCCCACAGTGGTGGGTGGCTGTGGTGGTGCAGCAGTTAGCGTTGTCTAATCACAGCAAAAGCTTCTCTGATTTCATTCTCGGCTGGGGTGCCTTCTATGCACAGTCTTCATGTCCTCCTAGTGGTCACGTGGGTTTCCTCCAGGCGCACCAGTTTCCTCCCACATTCCAAAGACATGCAGAAGGCGGACTGGACACTCTAAATTGGCCGTAGGTGAGTGTGTGTGTGCGCAAGTGAGTGGTGTGAATGAATTACCACAGCAGGGCTAGCCACCCAGCAGTGTAAACCTTGGCTCGAAATGATTACAAATGCAAAAGTGACATCCCAACCCCATGTGTAAAAGGGTCTATATTAGAACATCGAAGTTTCAAATCTTCAAATGTTCTAATATCGACCCCTATTCAGTGAAACTTGAAAATATCGAAGCAACAAAAAACAAATTTTTTCCTAGGGAAAGAATATGGTTGTCCGTTTCTGTTGCTTCAGTATTTTCAGCGCTGTGGTGGAACGTTACAGGTCGGGTTCAGGTAAGTGTGCAATTGAGTGCGGGTTAGGTTAGTTAGTCCAAGCTATAAACCAATTTTCTCTTCCTGTCCTAACTTACAGTTTGGGGATGGTTTACTGGCCCCAAAAGGTATTGGTTCAGTTGGGCAGGAAATCACGAAAAATGCTTCAAGCTCATCAAATGATATATAAAAGTCAATGTATGCCAAGATTATATATTCCATGTTCTGAAGGAGGTACTGGCCTCCTTGAAACTGATTACATGTATAGATCTGCAATCATAGGACTGCATATATATCTAATGACCTCATCAGATCCAAACACAGTGGCAGTTTTGAAGCATGAAGAAAACAAGTCTAAGATGACTCCCTTGCTTAGTTTACCAAAAGCATTTTGGTGTCTAGATCTGCAATCACCTCATCAGATCTTACCAAAAGCATTTTGGTGTCAAGTAGGAATGGAAACAAAAAGAAAAAGACAAAGATCATGCAACAAATGAATAAGCCAAAACAAAAGAAAGAAAATAAGGTGAAGGATCAGATGAGAAGAAAAAAACATGAACATTTCTTCCAGGATGTGGATGCTACAGAAACAGAAGACTATCTTTAAGACTCTTTTACAGGTAGCAAACCCTTAAGGATCAACTTATTTTTGCATTCACTGACTACGCGGTCTCTAAAAGCAGTACAAATTGAACAGTCTCCTTTGAGATGGGCAGCTCCCAAGCAGCAAACAAACTCAAGGTGTGCATCTGAATTTGGAAGTTTGTGACTACAAGATACACAACTTTTAAAACCAGCTGATTTATGACAATCTAAAATACACAACGACTTAAAGAGGAAAAAGTTCACAACTCTACCAACAATGGTATTAGTCTAAAAATATAATATAAATCCAAAGAGATACCAACAATGGTAAAAAGATTACTAGTAACTAGCAAAGGGAAAAACAATGAAACAGGAAAAGGCCTTAAGGAGAGAAAACTGTTATATATGGTTCCACTTCACAATATCGAATTACTGAAAACCCAAACTTCATATGGTCGAGACCGTATGATCGAGTTTGCAGTAACTCGAAATTAGGAAGTGGAATAAAAAAAATAAAAAAAAAACAAACATCTTTTCTGCAGGGGGGCATGCCCCCCTGCAGCCCCCACACTCCCCTACTTAAATATACCAACTCCGAGATTGCACTACACTTCTGTATGCAGAAGCGCAGAAAAGGAGATCTCCCATTTCTTCACTATAGTGCGATCAC
>NC_056733.1:610116931-610144431 GCF_019279795.1 Protopterus annectens
ATTAAAATATAATTATTAAAATAAATGTAATGCGGGAAAAGGGTGGAGAAATAACTTGTCAACGTTATGTAATGCAGACACATTTAAATTGTTATACATATGTACACAAACACATGCATGAAGTACCCATTACTGTAAATTTTAAGTCTACATGTAGTGTAAAGGAAAGCATATTATGCTTCATTAAAGTACATGACTGTGCAGCCACCAGCATCTCAAATCACCCTAAAGGTTTGTGGGTTTGAACAGGTAGCACAATACTTCATATCACAAAGACTGGAAGGCTGTGCAGCAGACCTCAAAGCAATCTGTCTGTATTCTTACCAGTGGCAGTTGAATGCTCTGAAATCTGCAACTCTCCATTCTTGTATGTTCACCTAAAAGTTGGCAACTGATTCAGACCAATAAAACAAAAAGACATCATGTGATGCAGAAACATCAGTAGACACGGTCTGAAACATCCAAGCTAAACACTGCAAATGTAGTGGACAAATGAAACCAGACTAATGGAATGACTATGAAGGTGTTCACCATCAGCACTGAACATTATGTTAAATTGTTCTGAAGGTTGTTAAGAAACACTACGGTGATCATGCAAACAATGTCAACACAGGAAGGGACTATTTTTGAAATGGATAAGTAGCTCTGGGTCAGCAAAATATTTGCTTTTATTTTTATTTATTTATTTTTTTACTAACATGGAAAGATGGAGATTATACGACGACCACTCATTAATATTCCGAAACGTGCGCGCTGATTGTTCAGCATGCAAGTTGTAAATCAGAGTCATAGTAATGGAAAAAGGTCCGGTCACCCGGACTTTTTCCATTAGTATAACTTTTTTTTTTTTACAGCACTAGTTGTTTTTTTAAAGCTGTTCACATGTTAAACCCATTTAATATAGCGAGACTTTAAAAGCAACGGAGATCTTGCTTTCTGTTGCTTTTTTCAAAACTGTCTCGGCTTATAATGGTTTAACATAGCGAGACAGCTTTAAAAAAGATTCTCTGTTGCTTTTTTTAAAACTGTCTCGCTATGTTAAACTCCTACAGCATGTCTTTGGGATGTGGGAGGAAACCGGAGCACCCGGAGGAAACCCATGTGACCACAAGGAGGACATGCAGACTCCACACAGAAGGCACCCCAGTCGAGGATCGAACCAGAGAACCTCTTGCTGTGAGGTGACAACGCTAACCGCTGCACCACCGTGGCCATCCAAACGTACAAAAGTAATGATTTTAAATCTGAATTACTGAAAATATTGTAGTGTTATACATATTCACAATGTCTAGTATGGAAAGTCACCTCTCAACTATTCCCACACACAGCCAGAGCACTAGTCAAAAGTCATGGCATAAGAATCTGTATGCTAAGGTAATGATTACATACGTCTAAGAATGGAATTGCATATGACTTTTGCACATTACAGTATTCATGCCATCAAAGTCCCGGCAGCTGATGACAAGAAACATGAAATGCTTCTGCTACGCACGCTATTGTAAGTGGAATGACTACAATCCATGTTAACAATGCTAGAAAAAATGTCCAAGTTAGACTAAGAGAAATACTATCAAACTCCTCCATTTATCCTACTACCAAGATTACTACTAGTATTTATAGTAACGTACTCTGTATGGACCAAAGGTTCTGCTGCCTTTGCTTTGCCAGTAGAGGTAAAGTGGTTTTCCCAACAACATTACAGGAACAGAAATTACAGCAACGATAACCAGGAACACTTGCAGTGCTACCTATTTGAAAAACAAAAGTCATGGTTATATCAGTTTTATTAAAATAAAAACAGCAAGTACACGTACTATAGCAAGCGTGTGTAAAGCTGAAAACCTATTCATAAACACATCAGATTATAGATATATTTTACAAAATCTTATTTAAAACAGTTTGGCTTCAAAAAAGGGAGTGATAAATTGTCCTAGGAACATCAGATGCAAAAATGAAATTAGATTATACTAAAAAGTACTATGCAAACTAAAATCAAACAAAGCACATGGAAAAGACAGAATTATAATACTGACCTGAGAACACTTTAGCATGAACTTACACAGTGCCATTCTATAACAGTTATTCACTAGATCATTCAAGTATGGGGAGATTCCTCAAAACTGAAGACAAGCACTTGTTATACCCATCTTTAAAGGAAAAGGGAATAAGACAAACCCGTACTTATACAGACCCTTAAGTTTACTTTCATGTTGTGGAAAAATAACAGAGGATAACTTTGGATAAATTATGATCAGGGCTGGAAAGGTTGGGACCTGAAACCATATATCAGCATGCATATGTTGAAAATAGATCTACAGTTAGCTGTAACATGATGCTCTATAACAGCTATAAATAAAAAGGTTTTTGTAATGTAATTTATATAGACTTAAGTTTAGCCTTTGATAAAGTCAAACTCAAAATCTTTTTTTTTTCTTTCGGCGGTTCCCGTTAGGGGTCAACACAATGGATCATCCATTTCCATTTCTTCCTGTCCTCTGCATCTCACTCTGTCACACCAACCACCTGCATGTCCTCTCTCACTCCATCCATAAACCTTCTTAGGCCTTCCTCTTTTCCTGTTACCTGGTAGCTTCATCCTTAGCATCTTGTTCCCAATATACTCAGCATCCCTCCTCAGCACATGTCCAAACCAATGCAATCTTGTCTCTCTGGCTTTGTCTCCAAACCGTCCAACCTAAGCTGACCCTCTAATATACTTATTCCTAATCCTGTCCACCCTTGTCACACCCAGTGCAAATCTTAACATCTTTAACTCTGCCATGTCTAGCACGGACTCCTGCCTTTTTGTCAATGCTACTGTCTCCAACCCATACAACATAGCTGGTTTCACTAGCCTCTTGCAGACCTTCCCATTTACTCTTACTGGTACTAGTCTGTCACAAATGACTCCTGTCACACTTCTCCACCCACTCCATCCTGCCTGTACTCTCTTCCACACTCGTCATTACTCTGAACTGTTGATCCCAAGTATTTAAACTCGTACACTTTAGCCAACTATACTACCTGCATCCTCACCAACAATCTAGCCTCCCTATCACTCACACACATGTATTCTGTCTTAGTCCTACTGACCTTCATTCATCTCCTCTCTAGAGCACATCTCCACCTCTCCAGGGTCTCCTCAACCTATTCCCTACTCTCACTACAGATCACAATGTCTTCTGCAAACATCATAGTCCACGGGGACTCCTGTCTGATCTCGTCTGTCAACCTGTCCATCGCCATTGCAAATTAAAAAGGGCTCAGAGCTGATCCTTGATGTAATCCCACCTCCACCTTAAATGCATCCATCACTCCCATTGCAGACCTCACTGTTGTCATACTACCCTCGTACATACTTCTCTGCCACTCCAGATTTCCTCATACAAAACCACAACTCCTCTCTACGCACCCTGTCATATGCTTTCACTAAGTCCACAAAGAGACACTGCAAATCCTTCTGACCTTCTCTGTACTTCTCCATCAATACTCTCAGAGCAAACATTGCATCTGTAGTGCTCTTTCCTGGCATGAAACCATACTGCTGATCACTAATCATCACCTCCCTTCTTAACCTAGCTTCCATTACTCTTTCTCATAACTTCATGCTGTGACTGATCAGTTTTATCCCTCTGTAGTTACTACAGATCTGCATATCACCCTTATTCTTAAAGATCGGCACCAAAATGCTTTTTCTCCACTCCTCAGGCATCCTCTCACTTTCCAAGATTTCATTAAACAATCTGGTTAAAAAACTCCACTGCCTTTTCGTCTAAACACCTCCATGCTTCCACAGGTATGTCATATGGACAAATATTTCAATATAGTAACAGAGATAGAGCAACTGGAATTGAGATCTTTAGAAAAGGGTAGGAGTAAACTACACAGGAAAAAATGGGAATTGTGGGAACAATACATACAACGTAGGAATGAGATTTTAAAGGCAGCAGGACTTAAATGTTTGACTGAAAACGACTGGGCAGATTTAAGTGGTGTATAATGTTTGCAACTGGGAGTGTGTCAGTATGGTTTGTGATGTGCAGACTGCTTTCATTTATATAAATTTATATAAATGTATGATTGCCTGTGCAGTAAGTGATGGTTTAATAAAGATGTTTCTTGCTTAAAAAAAATAAATAAAAAGGCAGTAACTGAATCATTTATGTAATTTTGCTTAGGCTATACAATATATATAGCAATATATGGGAAGTAAAATGTTTATGTTAATTATAGTGTGATTACTTTTACATGAATGTAAATTTGCCTATGTCAAGTGATGATTCGATAAAGGTGTTTGGAAAAAAAAAAAAAGACTTTAAACTGAAAATTTAAGTCTAAACACAGGAGATTTGGGAGACAGATTGAATGGTATTTAATACAGCACATAGTGACTGAAAATACAGGATTCATTTAAGGACCTGGGTATATGGGTAGATCCAGCTTTGAGTTTTTTTTTTTTTTTTTTTTTTTTTAAATCATATCAAACAATTTGATAAAAAGAAGTTGTGTCTTACCATAACGTTCCATCTGTGTTGTTCATCTTCACCAATCCTTGACAATGGGTTCACTTCCGAACCCTCGGAACATACTCGGACTTTTTCTTTAGCACATGCTCTCCAAACTCTCGAGCAAGACTCTACTCGTAATGCACCTCAGAGATTACCTCAAATCTGCAGACGGCAGAATAAAGCCAGGAAATCAGGATTTTTATTTATATACATATATAGATATATACAGACAGAACGAGGCCATATACGAGTTCCTGATGAGAAACTGGATCAGAACTGGAGAGGTCTACAAAGTCTTAGGATGGGGGAAGGTGGATGGGTATGTCAAGGATTGGTGAAGATCAACACAGATGGAACGTTATGGTAAGACATAAAACTTCTTTATCTGATGTTGTTAATCTTCACCTAATCCTTGACTGTGGGACAGCATCCTCAGCTACTTATTTACCTTGGGAGATCTCATGGAAGACTATTCCGAACCACCTTGGAGCCAAAGGATGCTCGACCCCTCGAGACCTGTCTAATTTATAATGTGCGATAAAGGTATGGTGAGAAGACCATGTGGCTGCTGCACAAATGTCATCCAGTGAAGCTCTTGCATTAAAAACTGCTGACGGGGCAAAAGCCCTTGTAGAGTGGGCTTTGTTTTGGGAAAATGAAGTCCTTCTGATTGATGAATGATGGTTATGCAGTCTCTCAACCATTTGGCGAAGTTAACTTTGGTAACTGCACAACCCATTCATAAAGAATAGAAAGCTACAAATAATTGGTCAGATTTTCAGAACTCTCTAGTTTTGTGGAGATAAAAATGCAATTGCCTGTGTACATCCAGTAAATGAAGTGCGTATTCTCCTTTATTGGAAAACTTAGGGAAAAAAGTTGGCAGCTGTATGGTCTGATTGATACTGGATTCAGAAACTACTTTTGGAAGAAAGGAGGGATTTGTTCTTAGTTGGACTCTGTCTTTATGGAAGATTAGATAGGGTGATCTGCATGATAAAGGGCTGCAACTCAGAAACTCTCCTTGCAGCGGTGATCGCCACCAGAAATAAAGTCTTCCAAGATAAATATTTCAAATGACAAGATGCTGCCGGTTCAAAGGGGGTTTGTGTTAATGTTTGGAGACATGCAGTCAAATCCCATGGATGGACTGGTTCTTTAAAGGGGGGGGGGTCTCATTACAAGAAACCCTTCAAGAATGCTTTGGAAAGTTTATGAGACATTACTGATGAGTTGCTGCAACCAGTATGAAAATGTGAGATTGCTGCTAGGTGAACCTTTATAGTGGAAGCAGAGGAACCAGATTCAAAGAGGGTATTTAAGAAGTCTAGAATGTATTCAATTGCAGACGGAAAGGGATCAAGTCCTTTATCCAAGCCCATAAATCTTTTCCATTTGCACAGGTAATGTTTTCTGGTTATAGGCTTGTGATGTGCAATAATAATGCATTGCACGGGCGATGAAAGGGAGGGATGCTTGGCAATCATGGGAATTGGAGAAACAGTACAGTCAACTTGAGGTGCTGTAAATTTGGGTGAACCATGCCCTCTGGATGAGTTAGCAGATCTGGAACCAGGTCCAAACTCCATGGTTTCTGTAATAGATGAGGCCAAAGGGAGGGAAACCAAACTTGTCGAGGCCAGAATGAGGCAATGAGGATTATATTATTCTTCATCTTTTGGGCTTTCTTCAGGAATTGTGAAATCAGAGGAACGGGGGAAAAGGCATACAACAGAGGCCAGTTGAGAAGAACAGTGTCTCTGGGTGATTCCCCCGGTGGGGGATTAGGTAAAGTAACTTCCGCATTTGTTGTTCAGGGGAGAAGCAAACAGGTCACAGTAAGGCTGGCCCAATTGGAAGAAGATCCTGTCCGCCACTATAGGATTCAGAGACCACTCGTGAGGCACGAGAACAGTCCTGCTCAATTTTACTCCTATCACACTGGAACTTCCCGGAATATGCGTTGCTATCAGAAAACAGTTGGAAGAAACTGCCCAATGCCAAACTCTGAGTGCCTCTCAACATAGTGGGTATGACTTGGTTCCCCCTTTTTTGTTGATGTGCCAGACTACTGAAATATTGTCTGCCTGAACTGCAACTGTCCCTAGAGGGAGGGTATCCTGGAATGCTTTCAACCTTAACAACACTGCCCTTGTCTCTAGAACACTGATATGCAAGTTGGCCTCTAGGTGGGACCATGTGCCTTGAACTGCCTTCCCCAGATAATGCCCTCCCCACCCTATCTGGGAAGCATCAGTGGTCACTATGGCTTGGGGTTGGGAAGAATAAATGATTGGCCCAGAAGAATCTGATCGGAGTAAAGCTACCATTTGAGGTCTTGTTTGCAATGATCAGTTATCAATATTTGGTAAGACATTGGTTGGCAAATTAGAGACCATTTGGATGCTAGCAACCATTGTAGTATTCGCATGTGAAACCTTGCTAGAGGAACTAGGGCAATTGAGGCAGTCATTGAGCCTAAGCTATGAAGTATCAACCTTGCTGGGACTCTGTTACTTTGGAGGATCTGTCTGACTAGAGCCCTGATGCTTAGTAGTCTCTCTGGAGGAAGGGAAGCTATTCCTGAGACAGTGTTTAGATGAGCACCTATGAAATCTAGTTGTTGGGTAGGTTGCAGTTTGGATTTTGAGATTTACAGAAATGCCTAGAGATGTGCGGACAGACATGGTGCAGTCTCTTGCCTGTTCTAAGTGATGCCTGGTGTTAGCAGTGAGGAGCCAGTCACTGAGGTATGGAAAGACCTGAAATCCCTGCAGTCCGAGGTGTGCTGCAACCACTGCTATGCATTTGGTAAACACCCTGGGGGCTGTGGTGAGTCCAAAGGGTAGTGCTCTGAATTGATAACAACTGGCTCCTAGACGGAAGCGTAAAAACCTTCTGGACCTTTGTCCACCTTTATGTGGTAATAATCATCCTTGAGGTCTATTGAGCACATCCGGTCATCTTTTTCCAAGAAAGGAAGTATGGCTTCTACCAAGACCATCCAGAACTTGGTTTAGTGGACCGATTTGTTGTATCGGCTGAGATCCAAAATGGGTCTCCAGTCCCCGGTTTTCTTTGGCACTAAACAGAATCTCGAGTAAATTCTGGATCCTGCTTGGTCTGGTGCGACTTCTTGGATGACTTTTTTGAGCAGTTTTGGATTTCTAAGACTGCTGTCTCCCTTTGATTGGGTGGAACATTTGGGAGTTGTTTCTGTGGTTTGGGGGTTGTACATAATGGGATCTGGTAACCTCTGGATATTATTCTGTGCACCCATTTGTCTGAAGTTATCAACTGTCAGGCTGGTAGGTGCAGGGACAACTGTCCCCAACTGCCTCTAGAGGAGAGCAATCAGACATCCATTCAGGGATGCTAACAGGAAGTACCAGAGAAAGATTCTCTGGACCCCTAATTCTGCAGTCCATTCCTGCCTCTAGGGTGGTGTCTTCCATTGTTTCCCCCTCTGCCCCAGGTGAAATCTTTGCCTCATGAGTCGTAGAAAAGCCCTTTGGATTTCTTAAACCATAGTCTCCCACTCCTCTGATTCCTTGAGTAAAGCTGCTGAGGAGTGGAGAAACTTATGCCTATGGCAGATACGGTTTTACCATCCTGCTCACTTCTGGCTAGAGTTTCAACAACTTTTGGGCCAAAAAGGGTTGATGTGTCAAAGGGAGCATTGACTAATGACGCTTTGAATGGCTCTGCAAAGTCGCATACATGCATCCAGGAGTACCTTCTGACTGCTATACCTGAACCCACTGCTCTGGACGTCCCTTCAGCTGCATGTGCTAGGAGCCTCATGAATGAATTAGAAAGCGATTTTAGGGTTGCAAGTTGGGAGGAAACGGTATCTCAAACCTTCTCAGTTATTGTTCCTGACAGAGTATTTGAAAGCTCCTTAATCAAATCGCTTTGTAATACAGTAAAGTTTGCCATATAATACAAGGACCTCAGAGCAAAGGTCATTGAAGCATAAACATGCTTCCCAAATCTATCCTAAATCCTAGACTCCTTGTTAGGAGGATGGATAGTATGATACTCTTCTGCAAGTTCTCTCTTGGTGACTGCTGCTACCACCACGGCGTCAACAGGATTCCTTTTGACCAATGCGGTTCCTTTTTAGGTGCAGACAATATACAATCGGGCATCCTCCATGCCCCCTGAGCAATCATTTTGACGAGATAGTCAGCAGGTGGAGAAATCCAAGAAGTGAAGGGTTGGGCACGAAAAGTCTCCAGGTATACTGACTCCTCTGAGGAAGGCTGGGTGGAGGACCAGTCACCCCTCTAGTTAAGGATTTCAAGGATGTCCCCCGAAGGAAACATCTTCAGGGGGTGACCTAGGGGAGCCTTCCCCTTCATCGAAGTCAGTATCTTCAGTGCAAGACTCGTCTGGGGAGTCGAGGTGCTTCCTCTTGCACTTCTTCGCAGGGAATTTCTCAGGGGGATGTTCCGGGGAAGTTTCTGAAGAGGAGACCACCAAGGTGGAAGTCACCTGGGACTTTTGCAATCTCTGTCCAGGGGATGAGGTTAGTGGTAGCTCCGGTCAAAAGGAAGGGGAAGAAATCTGTCCTGACATGGAAGGCAAAGATTGGGAATCCCTGACGGAGAAAGCTTTCTCCATAATACAGAAAGCAGATCCCCCTGTAGAGGGGTGGGAGCCCGCAACTGAAAGACTGCTTCAGAACAGAGGTCACACCCCGCACCAAGGAGACCGCCCCTGTACCAGAAGAATGGGTCTGAACTACAAGGGCCGACACTCCATGAGGCATGGACATCTCAGATGGAACCGAAAGGGTACCATGCATCTCATAACCGACCAGCAAGTCCAGACCCCGGGAGCTCTCAGAGATATTCAAGGCAGTTGTCTTAACTGAAGATGGACATGCTATCAGAACAGACTCATTTGGAGACGGGACTGTCAGAATGGAGGACTCCAAAGGCTCTGGTAGAGTTGGAGGAGTGTAGGTAGGTGTCATAGGTTGTGTAGTCTCGATGCCGGATTGGCTTGGAACAAAGGGCAGTCCTCTTCGCACAAGAAGCTGATCCACTAATCTCACAATGTTCTGTTCAGATAAAATCTTAGTAGACCTCACCAATAAAGTGGAAGGAGACCTAGATGGTCTGACCTCCACAAAAGGGGCATCTCTAAAGGGGTCCACAGTCAGGGAATACGTGGTTCGTGGGAGCGTGGAAACTTCTGATGTCTCCGGTACTGAGTGTTCAGTCAGAACAGATACCGAAATATCCATCCATGCCATACGCAACTTCTATTTTGTCAGGTCTCCCGCAGCCAAAGAACTCTTTGTTGCGGTGGAAATTTTTGGTATTTTCTTACTTGGTTCCAAAGAGCTTGCAACTGAAGACTATCTTTTCTTTGAACTGTGGGAAGAAGTTCCTGCTTCCCCAGTTTTCTCCTTAGAATCAGAAATGGCCTCGTCAAAGGAAGATTTCAATAGGCCTTTCAACACAAGCTTGTTTTTCCTCTCCATTAAAAATGCGAGGAGAAACTGTAACAAATTGCACAATTTGTTTGAAGATGAATTTTGCCCAAACAATAAACACAAAGTATGCCCATCAGAATTGGTCATTTTGCCTTCACATTTCTTGCACCTCTTAAATCCTGAGATGCCCTTTGAAGGTTTAGAAGGGGATTGTTTTTGGTCCGCCATTATACGCAATAAGGAAAGAAAGAAATAAAGAGATTTCTTTTTTTTTTTTTTTTTAAACAGGAAAAAAGAAAGAAAAATGCCAACAATGGTAACCTAGAATACCTCGCAATGGTATTTTAAAGAGAAGGATTACCAACTATGGTAATTACAGAACTTTACCATTTGGTAATAAAGATGGTGAGAAATTCAGTAGAAAGGAGGAGCGGGTAGAATTACTAAAAAGTAATAGGTAGTAGACGAGGTTTGAAATAGAAAATTGAAATAACGCTTGCAATTAACTGCCAAAGCTCAAGAGATATGAAGGAACATGTCTGGTCTGCGAAGCTGCAAACGAGATCTAAGATAATCTCTGTGAGGAGCATTATGGGTAGAGCCTGGCTCGAGAGTTTGGAGAGTACAAGCTGAAGAAGTCCGAGTCTGTTCCGAGGGTTAGGAACTGAACCCACCATCAAGGATTAGGTGAAGATTAACAACATCAGATTGATAGCTATAGAATTATAGGCTGTGTAAAATGATTTATAAATTCTAAGAAGTCAGAAATGGTGAAATTATAAATTGTATTAGACACAAACTAGAGTATGGAATAACCATATGGAACCTTTATAAGAAAACAAGCATGAGTAAACTGGATAGAGTACAGCAGAAACGTACCAAGAGCATCCTTGTATGTGAAAATTAAAGTTATTATGCAAGACTAAAATATCTGAACTTGGACAGTTTCTCATATAGGTATTTAAAAGGAGACCTTATTCAGGTATACAGGGAATGTAGGCACCACTATCTCTGGGAATGTTTGGAGTTATCAAATAGTTGTAGAGAATTATCAGACATCCAATGCAGAAGATGACTGAGAGATGCATTAACTGGTTCTCAGAGTGTAATTGATACATGGAACAGATTGCCAAATTATATTAAAGAACAACCTGGGCACTTATTATGAGAATGACTGTTTTGGTATGTTTGCAAACTACAAAAGGTGTATTGGCTGTACCTAAGTGAAATATATAAAAAATTACACTAAACTGTCTAGTTAACTTTTAAAAGAAAACTACATTTGCTAGTGGCATGCCAGTCCGTGTAACATCTTAAAAAGGTCAGGAGGGAATATAGCCTTCCATTTTGTGCATAACAGAATGAGTACATCAAACTAACACTTATTTACACATTTGTACATTTTATTTTAACAGTGTACAATTTTTCTCGGACACTATCTGGTGGTTGTGAAAAAAATTAAGCCACATCAACATATCTAGTTAGTATTCAAAGGCTAAATGAAAAAAACAAATGCTTCTACCACCACCACTGGTTCTGTTTCTATAAGCTTTCACATTACTAACTTAGAAGACCAACCACTCACTACACTTACCAAGTAATGGTACTGCAAAAACCTCTTGGATGCTGAACTTGTGAAATCTATGTACAGCAGCCTGCTGTTAGTACTGTCATAATGGCCAATCATATTCTTTTAACTGTCTGGACCTCCAATACCAAAATATATTTTATTTATTTGCATATTTTTACTAAGAAAGTCCAACAGTAAACTGAACACCTTTCCAGTGGAGGCCTGACTCACTAGTTCGGTATCTGGGAACACATGTAGACAGTAACCTGGTCTTCGACCAACATGTACACAAGGTAGTAAGAAAATCCTTCCATGCTGCTAAACTTATAACTGCATGGCATCTAGGTCCAGGGAAGTCATTGTACCACTATACTCAGCCCTCATCAGACCCATCACTAAATACAATGCCCCTTCGGTATGTACCAGACCAGATTCATGCAGAAACTGGAACGGCCATAGAGGTTCCTTACAAAAAGTATACAGGGCATAAACACAATGTCCTATTATTACCAGACACCTGCAGCAACTGGAAAGACCCCAAAAGTACCTCACCAAGAGGATCAAAGGGCTCAAACAGATGCCATATGCTGCCCAGTTAAAGAAACTCCAGCTCTACTCAATGGCATACCGCCTGTTCAGAGGCGATCTGTGCCTGACGTATAAAGCCATGTCCAACCCGACCCCAAAAGTACCTCACCAAGAGGATCAAAGGGCTCAAACAGATGCCATATGCTGCCCAGTTAAAGAAACTCCAGCTCTACTCAATGGCATACCGCCTGTTCAGAGGCGATCTGTGCCTGATGTATAAAGCCATGTCCAACCCGGAATTAATGGACATGCTGCACCTCAGAAAATCCAAATCCCATCGAGCCACGCTACAGAGACTTGAACCTCAGCACTGAAATAAATAGGACATGCTGGAGGGACAGATTCATAACCCAGAGGCTCCCTTCACTCTGGAATAAAATCCCAGTCCAGGTTAGGCAGAGTCCCTCACTGACTCTATTCAAGAGGAATCCTGATGAGTGGATGGGAGATCGTAGGTTTACCCCGGGTATCACTTCTGTGTCACTGTTAGACAGAGGCACAGTATACTAACCTCAAAAAAGGGCATAGCAAAATAAATTTAAAATGGGTGGTGAAAGCCAAACACATTCTGGCTAGGCTTATAAATGCCCTAGGGCAGATAGCCTAGTATGAACCTATGAACCTATGCAGACCGTCTCAAAGCCCAATCTCTACACTTGTTTTCCTAAAAGACTTCCGAGAAGTGATCTATGCTCTGCAGCAAGGCATCCCTGGGCCCCGCTCTAATTAGACTTTTGCACATCCACAAAATAAGAAGTTATGTACCTACCATAACGTTCCATGTTAGTTGTCTTCTCTCGCCTTCTTTCTTGCTTGATGGGTTCGGAGCCGATCCCTCGGCTCCGACTCGGCACTTGCTAAGCTCGAGAGTCACTTTTACCAGCTCGAGGCAGCCCCATATCCCATGATGCAAGGCGGTAAGTACCCAGATCTCGTTTGATGACAAAGGGCAATAGCACCAAGCATAAAACACTTCCAAAGGAAGAAAGAAAACTTACAGGATAGAAGAAAGACCAGGTCTGAATGGTCTTCAGCATAATAATTTCTTATAACAAGGTCTGTCCAGGCCTGGGGAAGGAGGGAGGGTCAAGAAAGAAGGCAGAGAAGACAACTAACATGGAACGTTATGGTAGGTACATAACTTTAATGTTAAGTTGTCAATCTCGCCTTCATTCTTGCTTGATGGGACCGCCCCTAGCACCTCTATCCTGGGTGGCTCAATGGAACAGACTCTTGAGGACTGTAGAGCCAAACTGGCTCTGTCCCTGGAGGCCAAGTCCAATTTGTAGTGGGAAACAAAGTATGAGGAGTGGCCCAAGTGGCCGCTGCACAAATAGTGTCTAGAGGAAGTCTAGCTTGAAAGGCTGTAGAAGTAGCTAAGCTCCTAGTTGAATGTGCTTTAGGTTTTGAGCACAGCTGTTTTCCCCTGAGCAGATAAATTTCAGAGATGACCGAAGAAAGCCATCTAGACAAGGTTACTTTAGAAACAGGAAGGCCTTTCTTATTATCCGCATAGGAAACAAAAGTTGATCAGATTTCCTAAATTTTTTTGTTCTGTCCAAATAATATCTGAGTTGACGGTGGACATCAAGATAATGTAATTTTTGTTCGGCTCTGTCTGAATAGTTCGGGAAAAATACAGGAGATCAATGGATTGATTCAAATTGGTTTTGAGGCGACCTTAGGCAGAAAGGTCGGATTAGTTCTCAATGACACTCTGTCCTTGTGAAAAACCAAATAGGGGGGTCGAACCGATAGAGCATGAAGTTCAGACACCCTCCTGGCCGATGTAATAGCCACTAGGAATAAAGTTTTCCAAGAAAGAAACTTCAGGGAGCAAGAAACAGCTGGCTCGAAGGGGAAGAATCAAGGATGTCAGCACTAAATTTAGATCCCACTGAGGAGGAGGATTCCTGATTGGAGGCTTTAGTAGGAAAATTCCTTTCAAGAAGGCCCTGCAGAGCCTATGGACATAATATTATGATCTGCGATTCGGCATGAAAGTTGGAGATAGCAGCCAATTGAACTCTGACTGTGGAAGAAGAGGAGCCTGCATGAAATATCTCTGCTAAGAAGTCCAGAACTGCCTGAACAGGGGCAGTGAAGGATCAATATTCTTGGCCTTAGCCCAATAAGAGAAACATTTCCATTTGCTTGTATAAATCCTCCTGGTAGAGGATTTTAAAGAAGCTACTATGATGTCTCTAACTGGGTTAGAGATCAAAGGAAGCCTGGCTAAGGAAGGAAGTGGAGCAACCATGCTGTGAGGTTGAGAGAAGGAATAGACCTGCAGCTGCCCGGATTGGTGAATCAGAAGATCTGGCACTGGGTCCAGATGCCACGGCTGCACCAAAAGGTGACGATGGAGGAACGGAAACCAAACTTGTCGAGGCCAGTAAGGGGCAATGAGAATCAATTTGGCTCTCAAAACGGTAGCTTTCTGGATAACTTGAGGGATCAGAGGAAATGGAGGGAAGGCATAAAGAAGTCCCTGGGGCCAATCCTGGGTCAGAGCGTCTCTGGGGGGATGGCCTGGTAGAGGAAAGAGACAGAAGAAGTCTGGGCATTTGCTGTTTTGGGGAGTAGCAAAAAGATCGCAACATGGACGACCCCATTCCAGAAATATCTCTTCCGCTACAGATTGCTTGAGAGACCACTCGTGAGGCATGAGAATAGCTCTGCTCAATCTGTCCGCTACAATGTTGGTTTTCCCAGGGATATGCGTTGCTACCAGAAACCGATGAGAGGAGATCGCCCATTGCCATAGTCTGAGCGCTTCTCGACACAAGGGGTAGGACTTGGTTCCGCCCTGTTTGTTGATATACCAAACTACAGACATGTTGTCTGTGTGGACTGCAATTGTCCCTACGGAAGAAAGTCGTTGAGGGCTTGCAACGTTAAAAGCACTGCTCTCATCTCCAGGACATTTATGTGCAGATGGTACTCGAACGGCTGCCACGCCCCATGAACCATCCTGCCCTGATAATGACCCCCACCCGATCAGGGAGGCATCCGTGGTGACAGTGGCTATCGGGATGGGGGTACAAAGTACCTGCCTTGGTGAACCTGAGGAGATGTGATCCACCAAGCAAGATGATCTTTGAAGTCTGTGTCACCAGAATCTGGTGACGATTGGAAGTTGTTGGTATGACCACTGTGTGAAGAGCATCCACTGAAGAAGGCGCATGTAGAATCGAGCCAGGGGAAGAAGAGTAATGGCCGCAGCCATGAGGCCTAATACCTTTAGAACCATTCTGGCCTGTATTTTCTTGTTGGCCAGAATGATCCTGACATGACTTTGAATGTCTGAAACTCTTTGATCTGTAAGGGTAGCTGACATCCGAACAGTGTTTAAGTTTGCGCCTATGAAAGTAATAGACTGGCAGGGCGATAAGGATGATTTTTCGAAGTTTATCGAGATGCCCAAAAGAGCTTTATTGTGTAATCCCTGGCTTGAATAAGCTGATGCCTGGTGGTGGCTGAAAGGAGCCAGTCGTCGAGATACGGAAACACCTGGAATCCCTGACGTCTCAGGTGAGCCGTGACCACTGCCATGCATTTGGTGAACACTCTGGGGGCTGTAGTGAGACCAAAGGGCAGGGCTCTGAACTGGAAATGACTGGACCCCAGCCGAAAGCGGAGAAATCTCCTGGAGCGTCTGTGAATTTTGATGTGATAGTACGCATCCTGAAGATCTATTGAGCACATCCAGTTGTCCTTCTGTAAGAAGGGCAGAATTGACTGAAGAGTGACCATTCGAATCTTGTCTTCCTCACAGACTTGTTGAGTCTGCTGAGATCCAATATTGGTCTCCAGTCTCCGTCTTTTGGGGACCAAAAAGAACCTTGAGTAGATTCCGGCTCTGAATGGTCTTTTGTAACTGGCTGAATGGCTCTTTTGCAGTAGTTTTGAGACTTCTAACTCTGCAATTTCCCTTAGACCGGTGGTACATCTGGAAGGGAATTTGAGGAAAAGGACTTTCCTCGAAAGGAATTATGTAACCCTTGGATATGATCGACTGTACCCATCTGTCTTGAGTGAGGGAATGCCAGGCTTCTGGGTACAGTGATAATCTTCCCCCGACTGCCTCCAAGGAGGGACAGCCGCGCAACATCTCAGGGATGCTGAAAGGGCTTGTCCCAGACAGGCTCTCTGTTTCCCTGGTTTTTGGACCCCTCTGCCTCTAGAGCGGCGCCTGTTGTTGTTACCCCCTCTGCCTGTAGGGGTAAACTGGCCATGTGAATGCCGCGTGCCTCCTTGGGATTTGCGGAACCACATTTTGCCACCTTTCTGTCCTTTGGGGTAAGGTCTAGAAAGGGTGGAAAAACGGACTCCTACAGCAGAAAGAGTCTTGCCGTCCTGCTCGCACCTGGTTAAAGTTTCCTTCACCTGAGGGCCAAACAAAGCTGACCCATCAAAGGGAGAATTTGTGAAGGACGCCTTAAAGGGATCTGCCATGTCACATAGCCGCATCCAGGCTTGGCGTCTAAGAGCCACACCTGTACCTGCGGCTCTACTCGCTCCATCAGCAGCATATATTAGCCGCATGGAGGAGTTTGCAATGGAATTAAGGGTTCCTAGCTGCGAAGCAATTTTTTCTTGAGCCCCTGCAGCTGTAGGATCCTGTACTACCTCACCCAGCTCCTTAAGGATATCCCTCTGGAGTCTGGTGAAGTGACATAGGTAATTCAGCGAACGCATAGCAAAGGTCGCTGAGGAAAACATCCGCCACTGCACCTATCCATGGTCCTAGAGTCCTTATTAGGAGGATGGACGGCACGGAAGGATCTGCAAGTTCCTTCTTGGTGGCAGCAGCCACCACCATGGCATCAGCGGGACACCCTTAGTGAGGAATTGCTTGTCACACGGGCAGTGATAAATTTTGAAGGCCTCCTAGGGACTGGCTCTACAGAGTCAGGAGCTGCCCACGCCTTCGGGCAATAACCTGCATAAGGGGGTCGAAGGCGGAGACACCCAGGAGGTGGAGGGCCGAGATCCAAACGCCTCTAGGTATACTGACTCATCCTCAGAGGGATTGTTGGTGGGCCAGTTTCCCTCTGTTTAAGGAGTTCTAGGATGTCTGAGAAGGAGACATCCTCAGAGGGGATCTAGGGATCCCTCTGACTCATCAAAGTCAGTATCTGAAGTGATAGACTCGGGGAGTCTACATGTTTCCTCTTACAAGTCCTCTTCCTAGGAGGATCTCCCAAACATCAGGAGAATCCTCGGAAGAGGGGAAATTCCCAATGGGGAAACCTGAGGCGGAGGATCTCTGGGTCCTGTAGCAAGAGAAGTGGCAGAGATGTCAACAGGCACTATAGAGGGAGGAGCTAAGGGAACAGACTGCTGACTGATACCAGTGGCCAGCACACTCTTCATCACCTCGAATGCTCCCCTCCCAGGCAGGTCCGAGAGAACCCGTTCAAGAACTAGGAACTCCAGGGACCACCGAAGGGAAGTCTCCGAGGCAGATGTCGGAGCCGAGCTCACCAAGGCCGAGGCTCCAAGGGAAGAGCGGGTTCGGACAAGGGTCCGATGCCACTCACCCCTCGGAGGAGACCATGGAAGCCCGCCACCGAATCCCTCTAAGGAAGGTCTCAAGAGGAGATAAGAGTAGAGGCTGAAGGAACAGAAGGGGTATCTGTCCTCCAGCCGTAGCAGTAACCATTCCCGAAGACTCCAACTCCAAGCTCTGGGGTAGAGTTGAAGGAGGAACTGTAACGGGTGTGGACCAATAGTCGCCTGTTGAGACGGACTATGTAACATTTGGGCCAGTGCCTGTGACTTAAGTAATCTACTGACCACTCTCTAAGTCATGGTCAGAAAGCCTGGATGACCTTGAAGATCGGCTCCGATGGCTCCGCTTCAAAGGAGAGTGAAGCCGAGCCGAAAGTATCGGCTCCAAAGAAGGAGACCTCGACCTCTTCCTGGAAGGAGCCATCGGAACCGATGAAACTATAGAACCTGTCGGAGCCGACAACTTATCGGAGCCGACAGGAAGCCTCGATGCATCGGCTCCAGCCAGAGCCGATACAGTCACAAAAGTAACGGTGTCGGAGCTGACACCGATGCCTGTGCCACATGGTGGTCGGAACCGATCGGAGCCGACACCGAAGTGGTCGATGCAGAATCGGCACCGATAGCCATCGGTGCCGAAGGCTTAGTTAAGCCAGAATCGGCTCCAGCCGGAGCCGATCTCGACTCAGAACGAGTCGGAGCCGAGGCCGCAGGCTTTGACACAGAAGCCTGGGCCTTGGAAGATTTGGCAGACTTGGATGGCGCCGACTTAGCCGGAGAGCCCTCTGGCTTAAGAAGGCCCCTAAGTATTAGTTTGTTTCTTCTTTCCTGCAGGACTCTCTGGCTGAAGGAATGACATATAGCACAGGAGTCCTGCAGGTGAAGAGGCCCCAGGCAATACAGGCAAGAAGTGTGACCGTCTGTCAGAGACATCTTCTGACAGCACGAGTCACACTTCTTAAAGCCTGAGACCCTCTCTTTTGACATGGTGTACACAACACACACACACCCACCAGTCAAAGAATTAAATTAAATTAGATACACCAAAAAGGTATAACTAAAAAAACACACACACACACCCTAACAGGGGGGGGATGGGATGGGTAAAGTTGACTAAAAAATAAGAAGAGACAGGGAAATTTCTGTCAAAAAATCTTTAAAATTAACTTAAAACTAAAAATTAAAGGGTTTTTAGTAAAACGGGGCTAAAATATCAAAGTAGTAAATCACTTACCAGGAGCTGGTAAAAGGAGGACCTCATAAGCGAAGCGGCAAACGAGATCTGGGTACTTACCGCCTTGCATCATGGGATATGGGGCTGCCTCGAGCTGGTAAAAGTGACTCTCGAGCTTAGCAAGTGCCGAGTCGGAACCGAGGGATCGGCTCCGAACCCATCAAGCAAGAATGAAGGCGAGATTGACAACTTAACATCAAACATCAGAATACTAAATGTAAAGATCTAAATTTTTCTTGCAACATGAATAGGACATGGAGAGAGAGATCTGTATCTCAGAGAATTTCCTTTCTCTGAAAAGGCTCTCCATCCATGGAGAAACAAAGTCCCTCCCTAGTCCTATTTAAGCATACTTTGGAAAAAGGCTTTCAGTAAACTGTGCCATAACCAACAATCACCCCTATATAAATGTTTAAAACACATAACTTATGGGACATATTTGGACTGCACTGCTAGGCTCATAAAGGACCTACTTGGTTGTTAGCCTAGTATACACCTATGAAGAAAAAAAACTTCATTAAAGTACATTATAAAACACACATGAATGTCATTCTCATACATTAGCTCAGATAACTGCATACAAATATTATAGAATAAAATAAACATTTAAACTTCATGTATACACAAATCTAGTATTTATGTACAAGTATTAAGATGTTATACAGACAGCAGACAGGCCTTACAGCTGGATAAACATTCAGATTAGTCATCTTTATTTATTGACATTTGATCATCAGGAAAGTCCAACTGGGTAGGTGCCCATTTTCAGTGGAGGCCCAGACAGAACAATTCCAAAGTATTACAAAATAATTTTAAGAACAACAATTTTACAACCTTCAAACACAAATTAGACATAATGTGATAAAAATGGTTAAAGAAAGATACAACGCATATAACAATGATTTAATATTTAAATAAAATTTAGCCAGTCGAGTAATTAAAGTTAAGTTAGTAAAATATAAACAGGAATTGCAATATGAAGTGAGAGAAAAAAAAACAGGTTTATAACAGAGCATCACAGGAGAAAAATTAAATGAAGTTATGAAGTGAGTGGAGAAGGGTAACTAAGAATCCTTAAGGTATGAATAAGTACTTGTTCGTACTAAGGGATAGAATATATTCTGGGGTTCAGCAAGAACAGTGCCAGAATTTGGCTAGGATGTCTTTCAGAATGGATTAGAAGAGCTGGAGGGAGGCTACTGATAGATAAAGGTAAGGAGTTCCAGGCCTTAGCAACATGGTACAAACAAAGTCCAGTACACTTTATAGGTTTGTGGACAGAGAAAGGTTTTTGGTCACTGGACCTTAATGACCAGGTGGGAACATGGTTGTATAGAATTAATTAGTACTGGACACACAGATGGATGCTGGATAACTTTATAGGTAGTTATAAGCTGTGTATATATTGGTTGATAGGGTAGTTCTAATAAACTTAGGATTTTTAGTGCTATACAGTGGTGGGTTTGGAAAGAGGTGTTTGCTGCAAATTTAGACACCATCACAGCACTGTTCAGACTTTGCTTTTTGTGATGACTGGAGTAAGGATGGCAATGCCATAAAGCAGTGAGGGGAAGAGGTAAGTAATGGCAAGTGTAGTTTTAGTTATGTTGGTGAGAAAGTTTTTGGCTCTATAAAGCATTCCTAGTTTCTGGCGAGTTTTTATTTATGCAACTTTGTAGATGTAGGTCGAATTTAAGATTATCATTCCTAATAATTCACTATGAGAAGTGACTTTAATGGTTGTATTGAGAGGATTTCATTTTTTTTTCCAAGAGAGACCATGTTGATACTACACAGCATTGAAAGTAGTTGGACACAGTGTATTCTAGAACTTTGTATAATTCAGTCTATCAAACAACATTATGGTGCCTTGGAAATAATATCTATAGGGTACTATCAATTAGTATAGAAATGTCAATCTGCATTTAACACTTCAAGGTGCACTGTGAATAATGAATATGGAGTTTTGTTGGTTATTAGTGGAGATACCTACAGAGTCAGCCAGGGGAGGAGCAAGGACTGACCCAGAAATTGTTTTAGCTCAGATTTGAAGGTCAGCAGATTGTTGATATGTCTGAATGTATAGCAGGAATCGATACATAGGTTTTTGATATGATAGTGGAACCTACAGGCTTTTGGGGGGAGATCCGTGCCTGACATACAGGGCATTGTCAGACTCCACTCTGATGGACCTCCTGCATATCCACAAAATAAATAGTACCAGAATTACCCGTTCTAAAGACTTAAACCTTGCCTGTGATATAAACAGGACCTGCTGGAGAGAGAGGCGCATATATCCCAGAGACTACCTCAGCTATGGAACAGGCTCCCCATTAATGTGAAGGAGAGTTCCTCGCTAACCCAACTCATGTGCAACTTGGACAACTGGATGGGAAACCAGAAACACATCCCTGGCTTTGCACCTACGTCTCTAATGCAAATGGGTAACCTGTAAATGGTTCATCTCCCAGGCCCATGCTTACATCAGAACTTGTCAGAGATTTGGGATGCATGGCTAGGCTTTAAAAGACCCCTGTGGTTGTTAGCCTAGTAAACACCTATGAACCTATCACCATCTGAGTTATCACCTTTCTGTGTGAGGAGAAGGTGGAAACACACAGAGCATAGGGGCCTATTAGGTTTATACAGTTGGAGTGTATTTATTTAGGCTAGGACAATGGTCAGAACTGTGTATTAAGCTATAGGCAGTAACCAAATTGTGAATACTTCAAGTATTGTGAAGCTCCAGCCAGTTGGGGATTTTAACGGTTTTACAGTGCTGACACCTATGAAGCTGGTTATTAGTGAATGTTAATGTTTTTGTTTTGATGTAGTACTGAACCTTGAAATTTGGTGAGTAGGGAGGAGAAAGGTGCCTGCAACAGCTTTCTCGTTATGGTTGTTGTGAAAATATCTACATCTATATAGCATGCTCAACTTGCGTGTTTTCTTTAAATGGCTTGTATCCGTACATCAAATTTCAAGGAATCTATGATCACCCCTAGAAGTTTGTTTGGAAGACACATCAGAGTATTATCAGAGGAGATGACAAAAATAGCATTTAAGTACTTTTTATCTTTTTTGGCATTAAGCAACAGTTGGGAATTTGCTTGCCAAGAGTCAAAGGACAGCCAGACTTGTGGACAAGTTGATGAAGAATGGACAGGTTGTCTGCAGAGCAGATGAGGGTAGAATTACTGGTGTACTGGATCAGGGTAGCATGTTTATGAACAGGCAGAACAAAAGTGGGCCTAATATGGATACCTGTGGCACTCCACCAGTGACTGGAAGAAAATATGAGTAGCTAAATTTCCATTTTACTAGCTGGTGCCCATTAGTGACCTATATTTGTGAAACCAATGAAAGGTAGAAACTGATAGACCAAGGGCAGGAAGTTTTTAAGCTTGTTTTTTTTCCAACTGTTTTTTGTGGGAGACTGTGTCAAAAGTCTTTGAGAAGTCAAGAAATAAGGGGAGAAGTGTGGTGATGAGTCTGCTGTCATATATGCAGTGGCTGATGGTGCTGGTGAAACTGAGTAGGGCGGCAGTGGTGCTCTGTTTAGGATGAAACCCATGCTGTGTGGAAGAGAGGAGGTCATTGTTAAGGATGTAGCATTGTAACTGATATTGGATACATTTCTTTAATATTTTGGAAAGTGGACACAGAATGACAATGGGTCGAAAGTTAGAATACTCAGTGGAATATTCCATCCTTTATGTAGAGGTACTATGTAGGATTTTTTCAAGACTGTTGGACTGACCTAAATATTAGGAGAGAGACGAGACATGCCAGGTCATTGGCCGTTAGCTTTAGGTACTCAGATGGTAGTTTATCAGTGGGAAAGGGTAGCTTAGATGGGGGTATTTCTTTATAGCGGATTCTGGGACTGGATTTAGGGTGAACATGTTGAGTTTGGGATATGGCCGCTGTACCACATTTATGGTTTTGCCTGGTTGGTAGCTTAAAAGGGAGGTTACACTTTTTATGAAGTGTTCAATAAAATAAATAGCATGTTTGGGATGATTTAAGCTGAGATGTTCTGTCAAGGTGTAACTGATTTTTTAAGAAAACTCAGGAGATTTTCGGGGTTATTTTAGTGGGCTATTTGCTGTTTGATGAAAAAGTTTTTTTGTCAGCTTTGACTAGCTTTGGTGGCACTGCAATTCTGTTTTAAAAATTGTAGGATTTGGCTATTTTTACTTTTCTGATAGGCTTTCCAGGTCTTGCCTCGTGTGTGTTTGCTCTTTAGATTGATAGTTAGGGTGCAGGATTGGATTTAATCACTTCCTTCTATGTGGTGCTTACCTGTCAAGTACAGCAACAAATATGCTACTTAGCTTCATTACAGCTTTATCTAGTGACAATTACTTGAGGGCATTCCAGCCATAAGTTAAGAGTGGATATAAAGGTATCTTGGCTGAATGCAGTTATGTTATATACATCACTGAAGAGGTGCAATTTAGGTCCATAGTTTAAGTGTCTGTGGAAGGATGTAGGAAGGTAGTCAGTGACTGCATCAGAAAGAGTTCCAGAGCAAATAATTTTACTGGGGGGTCAGTAGTCATGATCCATTCCAATATGGCAGATTTTTGTGCAGGATTAGTTATACTTGATGGGAGCATTAATTAGTTGAGTGTAATGAAACAGATTTATATTTTTTTTTTGCAGAGTTGGGGGAGGACACCTGACAATCAATATTTAGATCACCTAGGTTTACAAGGAAGCTGATGGATACCCAACAGAAGTAAATCCAAAGAGAGTTCCACCAAGGCACAAAAACACTGAGAAACAGCAAAAAGTGCCAAGGGACACTAAGAACACCAACCAGATGACAGTAAAGGATATTTATTCAGCCAAAGCAGACATTCCACAAACCACATTAATGCTTCACAAATACAATACGTTTTCGTTCATAAACTTCATCAGATGCGGACTGACTATATAAAGTGCGCATATATATCCTCCTCCTGAAATTTAGTACTCTTGTACAGATGTATCTTGAAGAGTAAAAATGTTAGTACTGTATAGATTCACAGATATTCCAAGGCAACCGAATCTTATAACCACACTCACTTTCCTTCTCCAGACAGCATGTCCTTTCTCCAGGAAAGGCATACCAGTCAATCCTGGAATAAGTTTTTGGATACCCATTCAGCATATAGTTTATGTTTAAAGGAAGATAGTGAATTCCACTGCTTAAGATGCAAGGAAATTTAGAGGTCTGAGAGGTACTAAGTTATAAACCTATCCCTTCACTGTGTTTAATTTACCGGTTGGTGAAGATTTAGATGCTTGGTTTTAGTATCGTGGAGATCTTGATCTTTCAGGGAAATGGGAGGCATACTCTTTCCTCCTGCTGAGGACATGTGGCACAACATTGACAGAGAATTAAGACATTTTCTTTGGAAGGATGAGTTAGTATAAAGTGGGAATATCTAAAACATCTGGTAGATAAGGGTGGTGTGAAAGTAAACTAACAGACCCAAGGGGATACTTTAAGGCTACACTACCAAACACTTAATGCAGGATGATACATACAGAGCAAAATGGTAAACAATGATGTGCATTAAAAGGGAGATAATGCAAGGAAAGGAACTGCTCAAGTTGTGGGGATCAACAGAAAAGGTAGATGGGAAGCAGACAGTGCAGGGATATATTAAAAATATTTAAAATGAAAACTAAACAAGAGCCAAATTAAAGAATGAAAAAGCCAAATTCTACCCATAGGTTATGAGTTGGGGACTATGACACTAAAATGCAGGGAAAATGTGGAATATTTATGGAGAAGAAACAAAGATATCAGATAATGGGAGCAAACATGGAAATAGGAGGCCTTCAATTTGAGACCCAGGGAGCATTTCATGAATCAGGGATTGATTTTGGCAGGAAGGAGAAGAGAAAGTTCAAATGGGGAAATACGCAACCAAAAGCTAAATATCTTAGTGTCAAGGAAAAGGCAGTTAATATCACAAGCTTATCATGTGGGGATAGGAGACAAGAAAAGGATCAAGCCTTGGGAATTTCAACATGGTTCGGTTAATAACCTCCAGAAAGAATTCACAGATGATCATTGCAAGGACATATGCTTAGCTCCCACATACACAACAAAAACTAGAAAATTCAGAATATCTGGGTGGAAATGTTTGCACAAATATTTTTATATGCCTGCTAGTTTGTAAAAAAAAATGTTCCTCGAAGTTCAAGAGATGTTGGTGATGAGACACAAGGGATTATACTGTTGATTCAAGGCTTAGATGAAAAGGATATGTTACCTGAAAAGCTAGGGGATGTTTTAGTGGTAGTTAATCCCTGTATTCCCTTGTTTTACGCATTGCCCAAAGTAAATAAGAGTATGGATAATTGCCTGGGTAGACAGATTGTTTTCCAGGAGGGAGAGCCATGGGAAAAAAATTGGTGAAATTTTGAATAAAATATTTAAACATTATGTGATGAAGTTACCTTCACATATTACAGACACTTAACATTTTTAAGTGAGGTTAGGAAAGTATCATTGAAGACTATTTTTGGTGACAGCAGATGTGAACTTGCATAATTCAATTGATTATAAGCTTGGTTTAACAGCAGTTGCTCATTTTTTTTGTCAAATATTGATGGGTTATAATGTATACTGGATTTGATTAGGTTTTCCTTTAAATAATAACTGTTTATTTTTTTATGGAAAGTTCTACAAACAGCAAAGGAGTACAGTTGCATCCAGTTATGCTAATTTATTTATGGGCAGGTTTGAAGATATTTTTGTGTGGGGATCCATATTTTGTAAATAATGTTTTTTTACAAATGTTACATAGATTATTTGCTTTTTATTGCCAAGAATCCCCAGCAAGTGTTTATCAATTGTAAGCATATAATTCAAACAAATTATTTTGGTCTGTCCTTTGTGTTTGATATTCAGAAGGACTGGATTTATTATTTAGATGTACTGGTATACACCGTTAATAAGGAAATGAATTCAGCTTTATATAGAAAGGATACCTCAGCAGACATTTTGTTTGCTACTAGTGCACATCTGTTACATCTCATTGAGTCCCTTCCATATCAGGAATTTTTTTTGAGCTAAAGCACTTTGTTTAAAGGACAGCAAATTTCAGGAAGTAGCTGTGTTAATAGTTGAAAAATGATTAGTGCGGGTTAAAAAGCTTGATCTTTTAGTTTCAACTTGGCATAAAGTTGAAGGACTTAATCAGAGGGTGCATAGTAGGAGAACTAGTAAAGTTGGGAATAATAGGGAGGATACACTTTCTGTAACCAGTTACACCCTCTTTATTGAATGGATAAGCACATATTCTTAAACACTGGTATGTAGTAACATCTGATGAAATCTTGAGGAATGTTAAGCTTAACGTTTCATACAGAAATCCACCGAATACTGGTAGTCATATAGCACATACAGGGATAAGTTATGAGTTTTACATAAAGGAGTGCAAAGGACGCACAGTTTATAGATATTTGGGAAAAGATGACGGATAAATGGAAAGTTATTTAAGGTCCCTGGAGTCCATAATTGCTACCAGAAAATGGTAGTATATGGACTTGTTTGTCCATGTAAAAAAAAATTTTATAGCATAAACAGCACAACAAGTGAAGAAAAGATTACAGGAACATGTAGAGATAACAGAAACAACTTTCCCACTAGTCCTGGTGCAGGACACTTTTTTGAAAAACATAATAGTAACTCTGATTGACGTTTTTATTATGTATATTCTTAAATGCTCTGATCTCTGTTTAATTGTCTCTGAAATATTGTTATGAAAAGAAGCATGGTTTATTTTTATTTTTGATACTTTACAGTCAAAGGGGCTTAATAATGAGATCCTTATGAAGTATCTGATTTGACATAATTTTACTTATTTCAATTGATTTAGTTTGTAGGTAGCAGAGAATTTAAATGTGATTAAAAGCTTCAGACTCTGTTAATATATATTGTAAGGTGAAGCGTAAGATGTTCCCTTTATTGTACCAATGACTGAATGCTTAAGTTTAATTAACCATATATTTTAATTTTTTTGAATCTAGAAGTTGTAAGCAGAGGCACTTGTTCATTTGTGTTTTGAGAAATAAAGTGATGATTCTAAGCTCCATATGCCAAAGGAAGTAATATTTTGCAGTCAATGGGAGATTTTTGCTAAGATCATGAAGCCTTTTCCCTCACTATACAAATGCCTGTGTGCTAGCATGCAATTACTTATTATTATGGATGGGAAAGCTGTAATAAGAGTAAAATAAATAACACTACATGAATGAGCAGGTGTGATGGCTACATTTGCTACTACCCTAATGCACATATCATTCTGTATGCACTATATATACTCTGATATCAGTGATGAATGAAACAGGGTCACTTTTTAATGGTCTGGATGCTACATTACATTATCAAGTTATCTTCTCCCGAACCATGAGCAGAGGTGTTCTGAATGATTTTTATAAGCACTGTTATGCACCTGTGATCACATTGCTACATGGTTCAGAAACAATACACACTGGTGAACAGCTTTGTGCATTTTGAATCATGCCTACTACATCATTCTGCTGCTCACCTTGATTTGTGTAACAGCTCTAAATCTCAGGTCACCATAGTATATAGCTGCACTATTCTACTTGGTCCACATTAACAGTGTA
>NC_056733.1:610154431-610235541 GCF_019279795.1 Protopterus annectens
TAGAACTAAGACACTCTCCTCAAAAAAAAAAAAGGAAGCCAATGTGGTGGTCCCCTGCCATAAACAAACTCTACAACAGGAGGAGGAAACTGATGCGGAATAAGGTGAAGTCCCAAGACTGGAAAAACTCCCTTACCAGCCTCAACAAAAGGTTGAGATCCCTCATCAAATCCACTAAATCTAGCTATGAAAACAGAATTGCAGCAGATAGTAAAGACAAAGTACAGTTGTGTACACTTACCATAAATGTAGATGTTAGAGTGTATTCACTGTTGCATTTGGGTAATCTGCTGGCAGGTTGCTATCAGTCGGCCTGAATAACAAAGTCTTGGGTCCTGCGTCAGTTGCAGTCTCCTTTTCCATGACGCCAGGTCATCAGGGGTATAAAACATGCAGCTGAAACCATTTTATTCAGTTTTCTTGCCCCAGGTGCCCCCCAAATGGGGAGTATATATATATATATATATATATATATATATATATATATATATATATATATATATATATATATATAAATAAACAGAAATATATGTAAATGCACTTTTAGCAACATAAACTTTACCTTCATCTAAAAGCAAATACACCACAAAGGCTTTAGAATATAGTGAAGGAAAGAGAAGTTATAGAAAAGGGGGATGGCGGGTGGGTAACCCGGACTGCAACAGTGAATACACTCGATCTACATTTAAGGTAAGTGTACACAACTGTACTATGTTCTTCATGTTTCACTGTAGCAGTCATTACATTTGGGTAGAATCCCAAAGCTATGGATGGGAGGATGGAACTAAATAGCATTAGGAACGGCTATACACTTGCCCAACGCTTTCTGGAATTCATTAATTCCAATGCCCTGGACCAGCTCATTCTTATCCCCACTAGAGGTAGCAACATCCTTGACCTGGTCCTTACCAACATGGGCGACCGTTGCTCTACACCAATAGTCAACTCCTCCCTGGTTAGATCCGATCACAAGCTAATCACCTTGGAAATCCACATCCCTCCCACCCCCCCCAATAAAGGTAACCACCATGAAAAACTTCTCCAAAGCTAACTTTGGGGTCCTAAAAACAGAGGTAGCAAACTTCATGGCTCCCATGCAAATGGAGAATAGTTGCAAACCTGCCAAATCATATACCAATGCACTGTACGAACACGTACAGAAATGCATGGATCTTGCCATACCCAATAGAACTAAGACACTCTCCTCAAAAAAAAAAAAAGGAAGCCAATGTGGTGGTCCCCTGCCATAAACAAACTCTACAACAGGAGGAGGAAACTGATGCGGAATAAGGTGAAGTCCCAAGACTGGAAAAACTCCCTTACCAGCCTCAACAAAAGGTTGAGATCCCTCATCAAATCCACTAAATCTAGCTATGAAAACAGAATTGCAGCAGATAGTAAAGACAAAGTACAGTTGTGTACACTTACCATAAATGTAGATGTTAGAGTGTATTCACTGTTGCATTTGGGTAATCTGCTGGCAGGTTGCTATCAGTCGGCCTGAATAACAAAGTCTTGGGTCCTGCGTCAGTTGCAGTCTCCTTTTCCATGACGTCAGGTCATCAGGGGTATAAAACATGCAGCTGAAACCATTTTATTCAGTTTTTCTTGCCCCAGGTGCCCCCCAAATGGGGAGTATATATATATATATATATATATATATATATATATATATATATATATATATAAATAAACAGAAATATATGTAAATGCACTTTTAGCAACATAAACTTTACCTTCATCTAAAAGCAAATACACCACAAAGGCTTTAGAATATAGTGAAGGAAAGAGAAGTTATAGAAAAGGGGGATGGCGGGTGGGTAACCCGGACTGCAACAGTGAATACACTCGATCTACATTTAAGGTAAGTGTACACAACTGTACTATGTTCTTCATGTTTCACTGTAGCAGTCATTACATTTGGGTAGAATCCCAAAGCTATGGATGGGAGGATGGAACTAAATAGCATTAGGAACGGCTATAAGGCCCTGCAGAACTGCAGTGGCAAAGCCTGCCCTGGATTTGGAGAAGAGAGGCAAATGATAATGCTTTGTGAAGGTATGAACAGAGCTCCAAGTTACAGCTTCTAGAATGTCTTTGGTTGGAACTCCTCTGAGAAAAGCTGCTGAGGTAGAGGCAGCCCTGGTGGAATATGACCTGATCCCCTTGGGCACAGGTTTACCATGGTGCAAGAAGCAGAAACGAATGCAGTGGCTTATCCACTTAGAAATAGTCTGCTTTGATATAGCCTTCCCCTCTGATCCTGCAGCAAATGCCACCAGTAGTTAAACAGGACCAAATCTCAAAGTCTGAGCAAGTAGAATCTTAGTTGTCTGTGTACGTCCAACGAATGCAGAATCCGCTCCCCCTTGTTCTGCGGATTTAGGTAAAATGTTGGCAGGTGAATTGTTTGGTTAAGAGCCACACTGGATGCCACCTTAGGCATAAAAGAAGGATTGGTCCTGAAGGACACACTGTCCGGGTAAAATGCAATAAAAGGCTCCACAGCCATGAGAGCATGTAGTTCTGAAACCATTCTTGCTGAAGTGATTGCCAAGAGGAAAGCTGTTTTCCAAGATAAAAATTTTATATCTGCAGTAGCTGCTGGTTCAAAAGGAGGCAGGGTGAGTTTTTCTAGCACAAAATTGAGGTCCCATGCAGGAGTTGGTGATCTTCTGGGAGGCCTTAAATTTTTGGCCCCTCTAAGATACTTTTTAAGCAGAGGATGAGAAAAGAGGGGAGGCTCCGTGTTGTAACGAGCCGAGATGGCAGAGGCATTGATTTTTATTGAAGAAAAAGATAGGCCCTTGTCAAGCGTCTCAGTCAAATATTGTAAAATCTGAGGGATATTGGGCTTTGCTGTGTCCGTTCCTTGTGCTTGGTTCCAAGCACAGAATCTCTTCCATTTATCACCATAAGATTTTCCAGTACTAGGCCTTCTGGCTTCCAAAATGACATTCATCACAGATTTACTGAGAGGTGTTGTTTGAATAATTAAATGTTCAGCCATGCTGCAAGGTTCAGAGTTTGGAGCTGAGTGTGCAGAATTTAATTGTTCTACTGAGACAGTAGATTAGGTATTTGAGGCAAGTACCAAGGAGGGAGTTGAGACATATTCTTTAGAAATGGGTACCAGTGCTGGTGAGGCCAGTCCACAGCAATTAGGATCATTTTTGGTTTTTCCTGTCTGGCCTTTAGTAAGACCTTGGAGAGAAGAGGCAGAGGGGGAAAGGCATAGACTGATAGGTTTTTCCAGCTGAAGGACAGGGCATCCACTTTCCATGCTTGTCTGTGATGAGTCCTTGTGCAGAATTTGTCCAGTTGATAATTTTGGGGAGAGGCAAATAGATCTATGTCTGGGCTTCCCCATTTCTGTGTTAACATGCTGAAGATTTGTGGATCCAGTTTCCACTCGTGCGGGTCCACAAGATTTCTGCTTAGATTGTCTGCCAGAGTATTTTGTTTTCCTGGCAGGAATTGAGCTTGAAGATGTATTTGGTAAGTCAAAGCTGTGTTCCACAATGCCATGGCTAGTCTGCAAAGGGGGTAGGAATGTGTACCCCCCTGCTTGTTTATGTACCACATAACTGTGGTGTTGTCTGTCTTCATCAATAGTTGTCCTGGATGAAGTAAGTCCTTGAAGCCTGTCAGAGCATTCTGAACAGCTAGCATCTCTTTCTGGTTGATATGCAGATGCATTTGTTTTGGGCTCCATTTGCCCTGAATGCATCTCCCCGCCAGGTGGGCCTCCCATGCATAGTCTGACACGTCTGTAGTTAGGCTTTGGGTGGCAGGGGGTAGAGTGAATGACAGTCCCTTGTTTTGGTGACATGTCTCTGCCCACCAAAGAAACTCCTGTTGTAGGCAGAGAATGAGAGGAATCATGGTTTCCAGACTGTGACAATGCTGGCTCCATAAACTTTTTAGGCATCATTGAAGTTTTCTCATATGCAGTCTCGCATATGGAATTAGTAGAATGCAGGATGCCATGAACCCCAAAGCCTGCAGAATTTGTCTTGCAGATAACTGGGTTTTTGTTGTCATTTGTTTGAAGTATGCTGTCAGTTGCCTTTGTTTGCCTGGCGTGAGGTAAGCCATCTGGGCATTTATATTCAAGCTTGCGCCCAGGAATGTAATTATTTGAGAGGGTACCAGTTGGGATTTCCTTTCGTTTATTGTGTACCCTAGGCATGTTAGAAGCCTTTTTACAAACGTCAGATGTTGAAGAAAAGAGTGTCCTTGTCCTCTGCTTGAATGAGACAGTCGTCCAGATAAGGATAAATGTGCATGCTTCTTTGTCTGCAGAATGCAATTACTGTTGCCAGGCACTTTGTAAAGACCCTGGGCGCAGTAGATAAGCCAAAGGGCAGTGCAGAGAATTGGTAATGCAAAAAACCTGCCTTGAAGCGGAGGTATCTTCTGCACGATTCCCTTATTGGGATATGCAGGTATGCCTCTTAAGTCTAGAGTCACTAACCAAGCGTTCCTGCCCAGCATAGACAGTAGCTGTTCTAAAGTCAGCATTTTGAATTTTGGAATGTCCAGGAATGTGTTCAAAATCGATATATCCAGTATTGGATGCCAGGCATTGTCTTTTCTGGGTACCAGGAAAAGTCTTGAATAAAAACCTTGTCCTTTTTTCTTTTCTGGTACTGGTTGAATAACCCCATATCCATGAGGGACATAACTAGTTTCTCAGCCTCTGCCCACTGATTTTGTGGCAGATCTGGCCAACCGTTTGGAATTGGCAAAGTCTGGAAATGAAATCTGTACCCCTGGTATACGATGTTTAATACCCACTTGTCCTGGGTAATTGACTGCCAATTTTGAGCATGAAGTGCTAATTTTCCCCCCAAGGGGGCTGCCAAAAGATAAGTGCTTGGTGAAGGTAGAGGGAAGTCATTGAGACTGCTTACTGTAGGGTTGTGCTTTGTTTCCTCCAGATTTGGAGGTGGAGGCACCCCACTGCTTTGACCTGTAAGAAAGTACAGTTTTGTACCTACCATAAATGTAGATGTTCGAAGATCCACATTGCTGCAGTCCTTACACTTGGGTAGTCCGCTGTCCTCGGTCGGCCCGAATATCAAAGTATAAGGCTGACGTCGGTCAGGGCGCATTTGACGGACGTCAGGACGTCAGGGTACAAATGCGCATGACCGACGTCATATCCTCAGTCTTTTCTTGCCCCAGATGTCAGAAGACCCAAAAAATAAAGGTCAAAACAAAAGACAGCAAACAACCAACCAACCACCCTTGCACTAACTATATGTACAATATATACAATATACACAAAATGTACAACCCAACCCACACAACCACCTGTAACTACAGAGGGGAAGGAGGGAGGGTAAATTGGACTGCAGCAATGTGGATCTTCGAACATCTACATTTATGGTAGGTACAAAACTGTACTATGTTCTTCATCTCACATTGCTGCAGTCCTTACACTTGGGTAGAATCCCAAAGCAGAGGTAAGGGAGGATGGCCAACTACAAGGAAGCAGGAGCTGCCAAAATGCCCTGCAAAACAGCAGTGGCAAAACCAGCCCTGGACTTAGAGTAAAGTGGCAGGTGATAATGCTTAGAGAAAGTATGCACAGAACTCCAAGTAGCTGCCTCCAAAATATCCTTGGTTGCCACTCCCCTCAAAAAAGCTGTTGAAGTGGCAGTAGCCCTAGTGGAATGAGGCCTAATCTCAGCTGGAATCTCCTTGCCATGATGGGAATAACAGAAAGCAATGCAAAACCCAATCCACTTAGAAATAGTTTGTTTTGATACAGGCTTGCCCTGAGAACTCAAAGCAAAAGAAACAAACAACTGCCGAGACTGCCTGAAACCTTTAGTTCTGTCCAAATAATAACGCAACTGCCTGTGGACATCTAAAGTGTGCAAAATCTTTTCCCCTTTATTTTGGGGATTTGCATAAAAAGTAGGCAAATGAATAGTTTGGTTTAAAGCCACACTAGAAACCACCTTAGGCATAAAGGAAGGATTAGTACGTAATGATACCCTATCCTTATGGAAAATCAAGAAAGGCTCAACCGCCATAAGGGCCTGTAATTCAGAAACCCTTCTTGCAGAGGTAATGGCCAACAAAAAAGCAGTCTTCCATGATAAATATTTCAACTCAGCAGTAGCTGCAGGCTCAAAAGGTTGTAGAGTGAGTTTCTCCAACACAAAATTGAGATCCCAAGCAGGAGTAGGAGCTCTTCGTGGGGGTCTTATATTCTTTGCCCCTCTAAGAAATCACTTGAACAAAGGATGAGAAAACAATGGTGGGTTGTAATCATAGTGAATTGAAATTGCTGCAGCATGAACTTTAATAGAAGAGAAAGACAAACCTTTGTCTAGCAACTCAGTAAGATATTGAAGAGCCACACACAAATTAGGCTCAGAAACATCAAAATCTTTTGCTGCACTCCAAAACAAAAATCTCTTCCATTTGTCTGCGTACACTTTCCTTGTACTAGGCCTCCTAGCTTCCAAAATAACATTTAAAACTTGCTGAGGAAGTGGAGGCCCACTATGGTTCAAAACAGAATATGCCAGGCTGTTAGGTGCAGAGAGTGAAGCTTGACATTTAGCAAATGGCTGTCCTCCTGCGACAACAGGTGTGGAATCGAAGGCAAAGGCCATGGAGGCTTCCTGCCAGACTCCTCAGTAATGGGTACCAGTGTTGTCGAGGCCAATTTGGAGCTATTAAAATCATCCTTGGCTTGTCCTGTCTGACCTTTAGAAGTACCTTTAGGAGGAGAGGCAGAGGTGGAAAGGCATACACATGAAGATTGCTCCAATTGAAAGAAAGAGCATCCACTCTCCAAGCTGTGGGATGAAACCTTTTTGTGCAAAACCTTGGCAGCTGATGGTTTAGTGGAGAAGCGAACAGATCTATGTCTGGAGTTCCCCATGACACTGTCAATTTCTGAAATACATGAGGATCCAATTTCCACTCGTGGGGATCCATAATTCGTCTGCTCAACACATCTGCAAAGGAGTTCTGTGCTCCTGGCAGAAACCTTGCCTGAAGATTGAGCTGTAAACTGAGAGCAGTCTCCCACAAAATCATTGCTTGCCTGCATAGAGGATAAGAATGTGTTCCCCCTTGCTTGTTGATGTACCACATGACAGTTGTGTTGTCTGTTAGAATCAACACCTGCCCTGGAAGAAGTAATTCCTTAAAAGCAATTAATGCAAACTGGACTGCTAACATCTCCTTCATGTTGATATGTAGATGTTGTAGTCTGACAGGCCACTTGTTTTGTATCCACTTTCCATTTAGATGAGCTCCCCAAGCTTTGTCTGAGGCATCTGTCGTTAAAATCTGACTCGCCTCTGGCCGGGTCACAGAGAGTCCCTTGTTTAGGTGACATTCCTGAGCCCACCACAAAAATTCCTTTTGAATGCAAGGTATTATTTGAATGACAGTGTCCAGATCCTGGCAGTGCTGTGTCCATACATTTTTGAGATACCATTGTAGCTTCCTCATATGCAGTTTGGCATTGGGAAGTACCAGAATACAAGATGCCATGAACCCTAAGGCTTGAAGGACTGTCCTTGCAGTCAGCCCGGACTGATGAGATAGTTGATGGAAGTAAAGGGATAGACTCTTTTGTTTGTCCGGGGTTAAAAGGCCATCTGGGATGCTGTATTCAGTCTCACACCCAGAAAGCACATGTCTTGAGAGGGTACTAGACTGGACTTTATGTCGTTCACAGAATACCCTAGGCATCTTAGCACTGCTATCACATATTCCAAATGATGAAGAAGCTCTCCTCTTCCTTGAGCCAGAATTAGGCAGTCGTCCAAATAAGGATAGATCTGTATTCCTTTTAGTCTGAAGAAAGCTATCACTGGAGCCAGAACTTTCGTGAACACTCTGGGTGCAGTAGATAAGCCAAACCGCAATGCAGAGAACTCATCGCGCGAAGCCCCAGCTCGAAACGCAGATACTTTCTGCAACTTAGTCTGATAGGAACATGAAGGTAAGCCTCCTTGAGATCCAAAGTTACCATCCAATGATCTTTGCCCAGCAGAGGTAAAAGCTGCTGCAACGTCAACATTTTGAACTTGGGAATGTCCAGATAAGTGTTGAGGGTAGATAAATCCAAAGTTGGTCTCCACGTGTTCCCCTTCTTTGGTACTAGGAACAGGCGAGAATAAAATCCTAGGCCCACTTCTGGCCGAGGTACCGGCTGTATGGCCCCTAGTCGGAGCAACAGAGAAACCTGTTTGTGAGCCTCTATTCTTTGTTGAGGAGGAATGTCTGGCATGCCTTTGAAAGGAGGCAAGGTATGGAAATAAAACCTGTAGCCGTGGTGTATGATATCCAATACCCATTTGTCCTGGGTAATTAAACTCCAATTTTCTTTGAAAAGTGCCAACCTTCCCCCCAAAGGTGCTGCCAGACGAGCAGGCTCTGGCAGCTGAAAAGGTAGGTCATTGGGTCTGCTTACGAAAGGACTGACCCCTGCCCTCACCCGAAGCCTGTGCAGGAGAACTCCCTGTTCTCGGCCTGAAAGAGCCCTGAGCTCTGCCCTTACCACGTCTAGATCTACCCCTAGACTGTGAATCATAAGAAGGATACGTCCACCCTTTAGTAGGCCAATTTCTACTAAACTTTGGGGCTGGACCTGCAAAAATCTTTAACAGTCTGCATAGACTTAGCCTTGTCTTCCATTTTCTTTAAAACTGTCTCAACAGGAGGACCAAACAACACGTCAGATTGTAAAGGAGCATCTAAAATCCTTGTTTTAACATGTTCAGACAAATTCTGATCCCTCAGCCAGGCGTGCCTGCGAAGAACTGACCCAGTGGCAGCCACCCTAGACGAGGCCTGTACAGCATCAAAACCACATTGCAAAGAATGCTTACCCACCTGTTCAGAAACATGCACTAAATCTTGCAACTCCTTACAATCAATACCTACTGCCAGAGCATCAACCTTAGATTTCAATTGTGAAAGGAGATAATTTTGGTATTTCAACATATGAAACTGGCAATTCAGAGCCCTCATAGCAAGAGTGGAAGAAGTATAGACTTTCTTGCCCCATCTATCCAAGGCCCTAGCCTCCTTGTCTGCAGGAACCGGATTCTTAACAACAGAAGCCTTAACACCTTTAGGCCCATGGCTAACAGTTTCTGGGTCTGCCCTAGGACTCTTAAAAGATACTTATGAGCTTCAGGCACCCTGTAATACCTATCCGCTTAACAGGAGCAGGAGGCAAAGAATCAGGATTAAGAGAAGCTTCCATAAAACATCTTGCACTACATCCAAAACAGGAGGTATAGCCAAAGGCCTATGCTGGGGTAACAACAGAAATTCCCTAAGCCTTTTCCTGGAATCAGAGAAGTCCTGACCTTCCCACTTAAAATGCTCCCTCATGGAATGAAGAGTTTCTGAAAAGAAAAATCCTCAGGAGGAGTAGCAGAAGGAGTAGAATCATCCACATCAGAATCAGAATAAGGAGAGTACTCCTGCAAGTCTTCAGCCGAAGACTCACCAACATCTGAAGCCTGCGCAAAACCGCCCAGCTCAGGCTCCACCCTAGGCCTCTTATCAGGAGGGGGCATAGAACCCCTGATCAAAGTAATCAAATCTTCTGCCATTTTAAGCATATGCTTCTTGGGCACAGCACCTGAAGAGCTAGGGGTAACACTAACTGAAGCTAAACCTGGCCTGCCCCTGGGGGAAGCCTTTGAAACAGAAGGAGAGGGCCTAGCCACCTTAGGAAGGGAGGGGAGTATAGTAACATGAGAAGCCCCCTCAGCCTGACTAGTCTCCTGAGAGGCCACATCTTGTAATAACAAGGTCTCCCCCTGGGAACACAAAGAAACCTCAGGTGGAGCCACCGGCTCCACCGACACCTCTAAAGAACCGGCGTCCGGTACAGACGGTTCCTCTATCCTAGGCTTAACTGCCTTGTCCTTGCGCTTCTTTGAAGAAGCGGGCGTCAGAGCATCCGACGGCATTTTATAGTTACACCGCTTCCCCAAAGACTAACCTCGCACAATCCAACCTTCTCTTAATAGTGCGTTTATTAAATCTAGCACAAGAGCAACAGCCAACAACGTCGTGCTCAGGCCCTAAGCAAGGAATACACAAAGTATGATAATCTTTATGCGGTATCTGTTTCCCACAAGAAATGCAATTATTAACTTTTTCTGACATCCGGTAAATGACTGAGGCAAGAAAAAACTAAAATATTCCCCAACGGGGTACTTAGCCAACTTTGAACTCGGTCTGAAACTTCGAAATCGAAAAATCTCAGAACGCCAACCGGCACTTGCAACATTGCTTCTGCATCGGACCATGCGGCAAAAAAGACTGAGGATATGACGTCGGTCATGCGCATTTGTACCCTGACGTCCTGACGTCAGTCAAATGCGCCCTGACCGACGTCAGCCTTATACTTTGATATTCGGGCCGACCGAGGACAGCGGACTACCCAAGTGTAAGGACTGCAGCAATGTGAGATGAAGAACATCCCTGTGATTGGTATCTAGAGCCATTTGAGTACCTGGATTTGCCTTGAGAGGCTCTGTTGGACACAGGAAAGGACCAATTTTTAGTAGGCCAGTGCCTACTGAACCTGGGTGGCTGTACGTATAAGAAATCTTTTACAGTTTGCATAGATTTAGCTTAGTCTTCAATTTTCTTTAAAACCTCTTCTGCCTTCTTACCAAACAGAGTATCATGCTGCAAGGGCGCATCCAACAATTTAGCTTTAACATGATCAGGCAGATTTTGCTCATTGAGCCAGGCATGCCTTCTAATCACAGATCCAGTTACTGTGGCCCTGCAAGAGGCCTCCAAGGAATCAAAACCACATTGCAAAGTATGCTTTCCAACCTGTTCTGCTGAATGCAATAATTCCTGTAATTCTTTATTTTCCACACAATCAGAAATCAACATAATTTTCTGTTTCAATAAGCCCATAACATGCTGTTGATATTTAAGCATATGAAACTGGCAGTTTAAGGCCCTAATTGCCATGGTTGCAGATGTATAAACAGTCTTTCCCCATCTATCCAGCACCCTGGAATCTCTATCAGAGGGGGTAGGATTTTTGGCTGTAGAGGCCTTTACACCTTTGGGACCCTGTGAGATAGTCTCAGGATCAGCAGCAGGATTTTTGATGTCTGGCTTACTAGGAGCCGGAGGTACGGAATCAGGAGCCATGCTTGATTCTGAAAACACATCAACAATGTCTAATACAGGAGGTATTGCCAAAGGCCTACGCTGAGGAAGAAGGAAATCCCTAAGCCTCTTTTTTGACTCGGAGAAATCCTGACTCTCCCAGTGAAAATGTTCCCTTAAAGTATGCAAGGTTTCCCCAAAAGAATAATCCTCAGGAGGAGATGCAGATGGGATGGATTCTTCTGCATTAGAATCCTCATAGGGTGGAATAGGAAATTCCTGATCAGAAGAGGAATCGGAAGAAATGGAAACCTGATCTGAAAATTCATAATCAGTGCCTTGCCTAGGCCTCTTAGAAGGGGGGGGGTGGGATCCACTGATCAAGGTAATTAAGTCCTCAGCCATTTTGATCTGTTTTTTTAGGCATAGGGCCCTGAGCACGTGGCTCATGCATCAATAGAAGATGTTTTTGATCTTGTTTTTGAGGTTGGCGTCGGTTTTATATAAAAATGTTGAGGCCTGAACACACCCTTAGAAGCCGGTGCCTGCTCAGCGGCTCCAGACCCATCTAAGGAAGAGACATCTGCGGGTTCAATACTCTGAAAATCTCACGGCATACCGGACTCCGCATGGGTCTCGGTAGAGGCCCGTTACTCAAAAGTAGCAGGTATCAGGGGCTGCGAAAGCGCCTCACTGAGTACCAGTGAACCAGTGACTGGCTTAGAAGTTTCGTCGTCGGTTTTGGACCTCGACGGTCTGTCTTTTTCTTTGCGTTTTTTTGTGAACTCAGGTAGTCGGATTGCTAACCAACGACATTTCAGGGTAATTAAATCTCGATCCAAAATATTTAGAAGCAAAAATATACAGACGCTTAGTGCGTTGGTTAAATCTAGCACAAAAGTGACAGCAAGGCACATTATGATCTGGGCCTAGGCAAGGAATACAGTACAAATGAAAATCCTGATGAGGTATTTGCTTCCCACAAGTAATGCAATTATTAACTTTTACTGACATCGGTAAGGAGCAAGAAAAAGTTTCCCCAATGGGGTACTTAGCTTTAGTTGAAGACTTTGGTTCTGAAACTCGAATGCGAAAATTTCAGGAGTCGGCCGACCAGCACTTGAGAACAGCTTCTGCTTCGGGCACTGCGCGGCAAGAAGACTGAATAAAATGGCGTCGGCTGCATGTTTTATACCCCTGACATCATGGAAGAGGAGACCGCAACCGACACAGGACCCAAGACTTTGTTATTCAGGCCGACTAAGGGCAACCTGCCAGCAGATTACCCAAATGTAATGACCGCAACAGTGAAACACGAAGAACATCCACAAGGCCTTCTATAGTTATGTAAAAAATCTCCATGGCAATACCCAGATTTGCTCTGAGCTACTGCACAATGGTACCTCCTCTACATCGAGCCAACAGATATTGCAAATATACTGGAAGACAGATTCAGTGCTAACTTTACCCCCCCAAACGAACAATCACAATACCAGTAGATTGCCAGGCACCCAGTATTGCTGCTGCAAAGGTTAAAATAGCACTGTCCAAGGCCAAGAATACAGCTTCTTTGGGACCTGACAGTATCCCTGGCTGTGTCTACATGAACTACAGAGTGAACTGGCACCTCACCTGTGTGCCTTATTCAATCACAGTCTCACCTCAGGCTTTGTCACTACCAAATGGCACACTGCTACAGTCATTCCCTCTCCACAAAGGTGGAGCGACTACAGACCCAGAGAACTATCACCCCATTAGCCTGACTTGTCTGATATGCAAAGCTATGGAATGCATCATCATGGACTTAATAAACAAGGATACAGGGAATCTCAAAACTCTGGATCCCACACAGTTTGTTTTTGTGAAGGGTAGATCATGCCTGCTCAACTTGGTCGACTTCTCTGAGTCCGTCACCAGAGCTGTGGATGAAAGTAAGGTGGCTCCATACAGCCTGCCTTGATCTGGTCAAGGCCTTTGACACCATTCCCCACTCAGGAATCGTAGAAAAACTTACTAAGCTAGGCATCAACCCCTATATCACTAGGTGGGTTGCAAACTGGCTCACAGACAGAACCCCACAGTGTGAAAGTAGCTGACTCCAAATCAGACTGCCGACCAGTCATGACTAGAGTCGCACAGGGTTCGGTCCTGGGTCCTCTCCTGTTTAGTATCTACTTCTCTGAAGTCCAGGCCAACACAAAGGGACTCTGGCTAACAAAGTTCGCAGATGATTGCAAGTTGGGAACTATTATTAACTCCCCAAGTGATGTTGACATCCTGCAGAAAGGCCTCAATGAGACCAATGACTGGTGTCAGAACCATGGCCTTAAGTTCAATGCCAAAAAATTTGTCTTTATCCTCTTTGGGAAAAACCCAGTTCTCTTCAATTACCACATTGATGGTAGTCGACTGAATACAAAAGGTGTTATAAGAGATCTGGGAACACAGGTTGACAGCAACCTCTCTTTTGAGCAACACGTTACCACTGTGGGTCAGAAAGTCCTTCTATGTGGCACATTTCATTACAAAAGGTTTTGCATCCAGGAAGAAAGAGATCATTGTCTCCCTCTACTCTTCCCTCATTAGGCCAATCATACAGTACAATGCCCCATTTGTCATGTACCTCACTACACACCTGCAACAACTGGAGAGGCCACAAAAGTACCTCACAAAGATGATCCTAGGCCTTACACACTTGTGCTACATGGACAGACTCAAAAAAACTCCAACTTCTCTCTGTCTCATATCGCCTACTTAGAGGCGATCTCTGCTTGACTTACAAAGCCATGTCTGACCCAGCTCTGTTAGAAATTCTACATCTAAAGAAATCCCAATCGCTCCGCACCACACGCTCCAGACCTCAACCTCATTACCACAATCAATAGAACATGCTGGAGGGACAGGTTCATAACCCAGAGACTGCCCATGCTATGGAATGGATTTCCCATACATGTCAAGCAGAGCACCTCACTGGCCCTCTTCAAGGAGTCTTGATGAGTGGATGGGAAATAGAAAATTCACACCGGGGATCACACTAGTGGCTGTACTTAACAGAGACACTAGGAACTAAGGTTGGGTGGCACGATGCCAGGGTAATCCTATGGGCTAGGCCATTAGCCTAGTACACACCTATGAACCTATGAGTCTTCCTATCACACAATAAATTTAACATGCTGTTTAGGAAAATGATATGAATAATGCCTGTTGGACACAATTTTGAGTTGAACCAAAAAGATTAAAGAATGGCTACAATACCCACTCTGTGTAAGCAAAACCATTCACCTACATTTGTAATTTATGCTATTACTAGAGAAGTAATAACAAAACAATAAGGCAGATACAGATTCCACTTTCTTACATCATATCAAGAAATGCAATAAAGTGCAGCACAATAAAATTATTATGAAACTAAAGTTAAAATGTCTCAAGTGGCTAATTGATTAGAAATGGCAGATAAAACCGTAACAAAACAGAAATGGCACTGGTGATGATGTAAGGAGTGCCACAAGAGTCAGTTCTAAGGGACCTCAATTATTTATTTTACAAACACTAACACTCCAGATGTACCACATTAAATAGTATGCTGAGCACACAAAAATGTCTGCAAGATGACTTAAAAGAAAGACTTTTATAAAGCTGCAAAAAAGACAGTCTTCACTGATAAAATGGACAAAGATAAATGGTATTCCAACAGTCACACTAATCTTCAAAATACTGTAACTGGGCAAACCATCAACCTGTCCTAACTTACAGTTTTGGAGTGACTGACTGGCCCCAAAAGGTGTTTGATAGATTATACAGGAAAACAAGAAGGATGCTTCATGCTCACCACATGACTTATAAAAATCATTGCATACCAAAATTATATATTCCCCGTTGTGAAGGGGGTATGGGCCTCCTTGAAACTGATCGCATGTACATCTGCTGACCTCACATGACCCTAACACAGTGAAAGTTTTGAAACAGGAGGAGAATAAATCTAAGATGACTTTCCTCCTTAGTCTAGCAGAAGCACACAGGAATGGCAATCAAAGCAGAAGTAGATAAAAATCAGGCAGCAACTAAATGTGCCAAAAAACAAAAGAAAGAATATCAGGAATGATCAGATAAGGCAAGAAATGTGAAAAATGCATAAACATAGTTTGCAAGTATATAAATCTTCTGGAAAAACTTCTTGTTGACCTGGATCGAACACAGGAATGGTTAAGGAGAGGCGAATTCAAACCAAGAGATGAAAGGTCAATATTGGAGTTCCAAGACAGTGGGCCAAGTACATGTTGGTTTACAAAGTCCATTGAACATGTGGAGGATACAGACAAATGTAGGTTTTGTAAAACAGAACTGGAAACAGTTGCATACCTCACTGCTGGTTGAAACATACCAATGGCAGAAGGACTGTATACTGAAAGGCATAATAATGTGGCAAGATTGTTGCACTGGAGATTGTGCAAACATGGCACTGAAGTGGCTGAAAAACATTGGAAACATGCGACACAAAGCATCATAGAGAAAATGATGAAGTCTACATCATATGAGATCACCCATTACCAACAATTCAAAAGATACATGCAAGAAAACCGGATATAGTGGTCCATGAAAAGAAGACAAAAGCAGCATTGATCATTGAAATCGCTACACCCAGTGACGAATGTGTTGCATACGTCTAGACGTACACAAAGTCATAAAATATCAAGATTTGCAGGCAGAAATGACAGCAGTGTGGAAGACATCCAGACAGTTCCAATAGTAGTAGGAGCAATGGGTCTTATAAAAAAGAATCTACAATCGTATTTAGATATGTTAAAAGTACATGCAACTCCGTATGAATTGCAGAAGGAGTCATTACTGGGCACACTGCAAGTGCTGCAAAGAGCCCTTTTGGCTGACATCAAAGATTGAAACAATACTAATTTCATGATCTTTAACGGTACTTTGACTTAGGAATGGGGTCCATTCCTGTCATGATATTAGAAATCCACAAGATAGGGAGAAATTAAAAAAGGGCAAACCATCACCTATGAGAAAAGCAACAAGTATAGCAAATAAACATAGGCATTATAGTGGACAAGACATGCAAAAAAAAGTCTTCTAGAAGAAAGGGCTAATAGACTCATATTGTACATAGAAATTCATAAGGTCGAAGGACCCAAATATATTAACAGCATTCATTCCATACACAGCAGTGTATTTTAAGTGCACAAATTACTGCTAAGTTTGGAATCTATATAGAAGACAAAGTGACAGAGAATATAGAGAGACTTCACTAAAAAAATTCATACCCAAAGGAATCACTCCTATTCAGAAAGGCTCCAGACTCAGTACAGTCTCTTCTGCAGAAGACAGGGCGCAGACATGACTTTAGTTTATAAAACATAAAAAGATAAAGACTTGTACAGAGGACTAAGATTAATAAGAGTTCCAAATGGGTGCAAATCTCAAATTGCCATCTAAGAATGCTAATGTCACAGTACAAAACAGGCAGGCAGTCTAGCTCTGTGATGCAAGAGAAAGATTCTCCCCTGCACCGCAGACAACCACGGTTCGACTAGTGCCCTTGGCGATGGAAGAGACAGGCAGGGAGTTGAAGGACAGAGGGGGTGAGACCTGCTTGTTTCTCCTGGGGGATGCCCTCCAGAAGACACTAGGCAGTGCTAGCTTATTCATGACTTGGCAGGAGGGAAGGAATGCCCCTGGCAGAAGTGAGGGGACTCCCTCCCACTGCTATTCCACTGCATTTCCCTCCCATATGCTTGTCGAGTGCATGTATTATGGATGGGAAAACCAAAGAAAAAACTCTGAATCACCCTTGACCACTGTCTGAATGATGGCTCCTCCCAGCCAATCCTCACCCAAATAAAGGAGAATGAACAGGCTGATTGGCCATACAGGAGATATGTAATTGACAGTGCCAATGATGAATGGAAAACAAAAAGTACACAAAATTAGCTTAGGTTCTAAAGTAATCCGTCAATGGATTGCAGGAAATTACCAAGAGAATGAGCACTGTAAGAGACATTTATTATGCAGAATTATTATTTCATGCATTATGCGGCTTACACCTCTGTAAAAGTAAAGACAGAAAAACGTTGCATTTTCACATGAACAGCAAACTATTGGGTAGTGATAGTCATGTGATATTGCACAGGCAAGGACTGCTCACAGCTAGAAGAGAAAGTTTACAAAAATAGTAAAAGACCTTAAAACATAAGTACTTCACAAGTTCAATTGTTTGAAAAAAAATATTTTGTGCTCATAGTAGATGAGGAACTTAAGTTAACTGGTTATGTAAAAACAGTCAGTGTTCATCACAGAAGGGGAAGTCATATCAACTGGATAGGAAAGAAATAGTATTCATTACAGATGGGGAAATTACAATACATGGTCATGGTAAAAATTAGATTTAGAATATTCTCTGGTACTTTTCAAATTTTTTGAACATCCATATGGCCTGACAGCCAACAGTTTTGCTGAAGGATGTATTTTGTATACAAGAATAGTCATAGCTTGCTATAGTTTAGATTCACTTTCTTGGCGATTCTCTATATGCTGTTGTATGCAGTTTGTAAATAAATCTGCTTGTTAACAATACGTGGCGTCTTTCAATGAACAAGATTAAATTAATTCAAAATATTAAACAAGAAAATGGAAAATTAATACAGCATCTGGGCAAAAACACATACATTTCAAACATTATTTCATCTGTACTAGAGTTCGATACATACCTTAAGCACGAACCACAAGTCCCTTGCACAGTTGTACTATCTCACCTCCATTTCTTCAAAAATGTTTTTTCCTCCAATTTCCATAAATTCCCATTTTACTTCTTATCTGCCCCCACCACCTTTCTACTTTTCCCCTACTTTACCTCCTTTTCTTCCAACAGTAAGACAAGTTGCACTGTCTTAATGGCAGATAAACTGAATACTGCTGTCAAAGATCTTTATATTAATATCACATTTCCTTAGAATTCTATTTATTACACCATTACTCTATGTTCTTCTAGTTTTTAATGTAGTACTTCAATAGAACTCTACATATGAAACCATTATTGTAAGTTGTCTGTTTTTACTGCAGCATTTTCCTTAGAACTACATGTATTGCAGCATTACTATATGCATTTTTATTCTCATTGTTTGTAGCTTTCCACCCCAGTCCTCCCATGGAAAAGGAGATTTTTTACCCAAGCTGGACTTGTAAATAAAATTAGCAATGTCAGCAGCAGTATACCCCGCCTCTACAGTGCATAGACAGATCTTAGCTTTAATCTGCATGAAAAATATCTACAAATAACTTTTTCATGTATTCTGGATAGCCGACCGTCTATTGTCTATGCATTCTGCATTTGCCTTTGTCTTGGTTCATGGCAGAAAAAGTCAAGGGCTATTTCACTAAGCAACTTAAAAAAAATATTACTTAAATAAATGCTGGCATGAATATCATTTGCCTTTTTCTGTCATCACAGCATCAGTTAGAAGGTTTAAATGCAGTTTTAAAATATAAAATTTTAAAAAACTAAACACCGAATGGCAGGTTACAAATGAAAATGATGCTACTTGTATGCATATCATAGTAATACATATATAAATGTACCTACCTGTCCTGTGTAGAGAGGCTGCTCACCATTATTCTGGAAAAGGAACATGTTAATAAAATGGATCAGGATGCTAGGGGCATCTTTAGAAGTTTCAGCGGAGTAAGCCAGCCACTTGAAGAAAATCATAAAGACGAGATATCCAAAGAGAGATACCATAAACAGTATCTCTGGAACAAAAATCAGGTAAATGTTGATCTTCTTCTTGAAGTGTCTTATTAACAGAACATGAATAAAAAAAAAATAGAATTGTAACTAAAAATATAATTGTAATTATTAGATCACAACAAAATTAGGCACTACACATCTCTAAGAAACATAAAATTGACACTGTAAATAACTTTTTCAGGCTTGATCTTTTAATATGGACTTAGTGCGCCTCACTCAAGAGGTGTGGTTCATTACAGACCACATAGGCCCACGCGAATGGTAAAAATATCTCCAAATACAGATCCCAAACTACAGAATGTCATCAAGGATGACAATAAGTTGAGGTGCTCACGGTAATAGCACATCATGGAAAAAAAAAAGAAGTTATGTACCTACCATAATGTTCCATGTTAGTTGTCTTCATCTCGCCTTCTTTCTTACTTGTTGGGATCAGAGCCAATCCTCGGCTCTGACTTGGCCATCTTCTATAGCTCGAGAGCTGTTTACTGGCTCGAGGCTACCCCTCATCCCATGATGCCTTGCGCTAGCTACCCAGATCTCGTTTGTAATAGCTAACCCCAGACATATCCAGAGAATCAACCTGTCCAAACAAACAGGTTGAGCAAACCTGTCATACTGTCTCAGTCAGTACAGGAAACAAACCAGATAACGCTCAGCCAGTGAAACCAAAACTCCTCTTGATCCAATAGGACAGGGGGACGGAGGGTGGGATGCAAGAAAGAAGGTGAGATGAAGACAACTAACATGGAACGTTATGATAGGTACATAACTTTTTTATGTTAAGTTGTCTATCTCGCCTTTGTTTCTTGCTTGTTGGGACGGAGTCCCTAGCACCTATGATCCTGGGTGGCTCATTGGAACAGACTCTTCAGAACAGTGGAACCAAAGTTAGCTCTATTCTTGGAGGTCATGTCTAACTTGTAATGAGAAATAAAGGTATGAGGATTTGCCCATGTGGACACGGCACAAATACAGTCCATGGGCAACCTAGACTGGAAGGCTACAGAAGTGGCCAAAGCCCTAGTAGAATGGCCATTCGGTTTGGCAGACAATTCTTTGTTTCTTAGTTGATAAATGAAGGTGATAATGTGAGATAACCACCTGGACAGGGTCACTTTGGAAACTGGGAGACCTTGTTTGCCCTTAAGAAAGGAAGAGCTGGTCCGACTTCCTTAGATCCTTCGTTCTATGCAGGTAAAAACGCAGTTGTCTATGAACATCCAAACGGTGTAACTTGTATTCTGCCTTGTTGGTGTATTTAGGGAAGAATATTGGAAGGTCTATGGATTGGTTTAGATTATTTTCTGAGCACACTTTAGGAAGGAAGGATGGATTAGTTCTCAGCGCTACCCTATCCTTGTGAAAGACTAAGTACGGAGAATGAACGCTTAGTGCTTGAAGTTCCAATACATGTCTGGCTGAGGTAATAGCTACCAGAAAGAGAGTTTTCCAAGATAGAAACTTAAGGGAGCAGGAAGCTGCTGGTTCAAAAGAGGGCATAATCAAGGAGGTTAGTACCAAATTAAGGTCCCAAGGAGGAGGGGGCTCTCTCACTGGGGGCCTAAGGAGAGTAGTCCCTCTAAGACAGTCTTTACACAACTTATGAGACATGATATTTAGATTAGAAAAGCCAACATATGACAGTTATATATGGCCGCTAGTTGAACCCTGACTGTGGCAGAAGTGGACCCAGAGTGAAAAATCTCAGTTAGGAATTCCAAGATCTCATGAAGTTGGGGCTGAAAAAGGATCTATGTTCCTAGCCTCTGCCCAATAAGAGAAATGTTTCCATTTGCTAGCATAAATCTTCCTAGTAGCCGATTTGTGAGAGGATACAATAATTTCATGCACAGCCGGGGAAATGCTGGGAAGCCTGGCTAGGGTTGGAATTGGATCAACCAAGCTGTGAGCTGGAGTGTCTGGAGGGATCGATGCAGCTCTCCTGACTGATGAATCAGCAGGTCTGGAATAGGATCCAGTGTCCAGGGCTGCTCGAGGAGATAACGGTGCAGGAACGGAAACGAAATCTGTCAAGGCCAGTAAGGAGCAATGAGGATCATCGTGGACTAGAGCATCTCTGGGAGGATGACCGGGAAGCGGTAGAAGGGAGAAATATTTGCTGCATTTGGTGTTGAAGGGGGTTGCAAACAGATCGCAGCAAGGCTGTCCCCATTTGTGGAAGATGAGATCTGCAACTACCTGATTCAGAGACCACTCGTGAGGCATGAGAATAGCTCTGCTGAGCCTGTCCGCTATGACGTTGGAATTCCCAGGGATGTGCGTTGCAATCAGAAATCGTTGGGAGGAAATCACCCACTGCCAGAGTCTGAGTGCTTCTCGACATATGGGGTAGGACCTGGTTCTGCCCTGCTTGTTGATGTACCACACTACTGACATGTTGTCCGTCTGAATTGCAATGGTCCCAGGAGGGAGGGAGTCCTGAAGTGCTTGCAACGCTAGTAGCATGGCTCTCATCTCCAAGACATTTATATGCAGATGGTATTCGTGAGGTTGCCATATGCCTTGGACTGTCCTGCCCTGATAATGCCCACCCCATCAGTGAGGCATCCATGGTCACTGTGGCAACCGGAGGAGGTTGGATGAATAGTCTGCCCTGATATACTAGCGGGGAGACCATCCACCAGGAAAGGTGTCTTTTGCAAGTTTCTGTAATCATGAGCATGTAAGACATGGGGAGTTGTTGAAAGTACCACTGTGTGAAGAGGAGCCACTGAAGGATTCTCATGTGAAAGTGGGCTAGGAGTATCAGAAGAATTGCCACCTCCATAGAACCCAGAGTTTGAAGGACCAACCAGACTTGTACCTTTTTGCATTGCATGAGGATATGAACTTGCTGCCGAATCATGGCCACCCTGTCCAGCGGTAGTCTTGCGGACATACGTTTTGTATCTAGATCTGCACCTATATAGGTAATAGATTGACAGGGCGACAAGGCAGATTTTTCAAAATTTATGGTAATGCCTAACTGGGCACAGATTGTGACTGTATAGTCCCTGGCCTGAAGACGCTGATACCTGGTAGTAACAGTAATGAGCCAGTAGTCTAGCTAAGGAAACACCTGTAAATCCTTGACATCTCAGGTGAGCCGTGACCACTGCCATACATTTGAACACCCTGGGGGCTGTGGTGAGACCAAAGGGCAGAGCTCTGAACTGATAATGACTGGCTCCCAGCCAGAAGCGAAGGAAACTCCTGGAGCGCCTGTCCATCCTGATGTGATAGTACGCATCCTGGAGATCTATTGAGCACATCCAATTGTCCTGACCCAAAAAGAGTAGAATGGACTGAAGCGTGACCATCCAAAACTTTGCTCTTTGAACAGACTTGTTTAGTCTGCTGAGATCCAAAATTGGTCTCCAGTCCCCTGTTGTTTTTGGTACCAAAAAGAACCACGAGTAAGTTCCGGATCAGAGTTGGTCCGCCGGGACTTCCTGGATGACTCTCTTTTCTAGCAGTCTTGAAATTTCTATGACTGCTTGGGCCCTCAGACTCGGTGGAACGTCTGGGGGGGATTTGCTTGACGATAGGGGAGATTGGAAGAAGGGAATTACATAGCCTCCGGATATGACTGAGTGTACCCATTTGTCTCGTGTAATGTCTTGCCAGGCTTTTGGGTACAGTGAAAGTCTTCCCCCGACTGCCTCCAGAGGCGGGCAGTCGGGCAACCCTTCAGGGATGCTGGAAGGACTTGTCAGAGAAAGATTCTCTGCTGCCCTGGTTCTGCGGACCCCCTCTGCCTTGAGAGCGGCATCTGTTATTTCCTCCTCTGCCCCTGGAGGAAAAGTCACTACGGTGCATCAGGCGAGGCTCCCTGGGATTTCTGAAACCACATTTTTCCACTCTTCTGGCCTTTGGGATATAGTCTGGAAGGAGTAGAAAAACGGACTCCCACGGCAGAGAGAGTCTTGCCTTCCTGTTCACATCTAGTGAGTGTGTCCTTCACCTGTGGTCTAAAGAGAAATGAACCGTCAAAGGGGGTGTTGGTGAATGACACTCTAAAGGGCTCCGCAAAATTACACAGCCGCATCCATGCACGTCTCCTAAGGGCCACGCCTGTGCCTGCGGCTCTACTCGCACCATTGGCTGCATAGGAAATGAGCCTCATAGGAGGAGTTGACCACTGAATTAAGGGTCGCCAGCTGAGAAGTTACTTTAGCTTGAACCCCTTCAGTTGATGGATCCCTCTGAAGCCTGTTAAGATGGCATAAGTAATACAGTGACCTCATGGAAAAGGTCACTGAAGCAAACATTCGCTTCCCATATCTGTCCATAGTCCTAGACTCCTTGTTAGGAGGATGGACAGAGGAAGAAGTTTCCGCTAATTCCTTTTTAGTGGCCGCTGCAACTACCATGGCATCCACGGGAACACCCTTGGTAAGGAACTGTTTGTCAGGGGGTGCAGTGATAAACTTGCCAGGCCTCCTCGGGGTTGGTTCCACTGTATCCGGGGCTAACCAAGCCCTTCGAGCCACCACAGACATTAGTGGATCGAAGGGCGGACACACCCAGGAGGTGGAAGGGCGAGAACCAAACGCATCCAGGAATACGGATTCATCCTCAGTAGGGGCTAGGGCAGTCCAGTTTCCCCTCTGCCTAAGCATTTCTAGGATGTCCTAAAAGGAAACATCTTCAGAGGGGGATCTCGGGGACCCTTCGGATTCATCCAAATCCGTATCCGAAGTGACAGACTCAGGGGAGTCAATGTGCTTCTTCTTGCACTTGCTCTTCCGAGGAGCCTCCTCTGAATGATCAGGGGAAGCCTCAGAAGAAGAGGAAACACTCAATGGGGTGCTCTGGAGCATTGGTTCCCCACGCTTGGGGTCTAGAGTAGGGACAGAGGTTGAAGCAAGCACTACAGGGGACGGAGTCAGTGGGGTCGAATGTGGTGCTGACTCAGGGACCAGTACACTCCTCATGATATTGAAGGCATCCCTGCCACGATGCAAAGAAGGCTCCGGCTCTGAGGAAACCCGGAATCCTTCTCCGCACCGAGTGGGATGGCTCCGAGGCCTATGTAGGATCCAAGCTCACCTGTGCCAAAGCTCCGAGAGGGAGAACGGGGTCGGACAAGGGTCCGATGCCACTCACCCACTCGGAGCTGACGAGGGAGTCTCTGCACCCAGATCCCTTGACAGAAGGCACCATCGAGGGGATCGGAGCCGATGACGGAACCGAAGGGGAAATAGTTATCGGTGCCAACGGATCCACTATTCGAACCCCAACAAACTGCGGCTCAGAGGAGTCAGAGGACGAACATCGATGGAAGCGGGTGGAGCTGACACCTGTTGAGGAGGGCTGGATAACATTTTGACCAGTGCCTGCCACTTCAACAACCTACTGACCACTCTCTCCACGTCGTGGTCCGAGAGTCTAGAGGACCGAGAGGAGTGGGAGGATCTGTGACTGCTGTCACTCTGCAACAGGGGAGACTGAGGGGCCAAATGTATCCACTCTAGAGACGGGGACCTCTGTCTCTTGTGGGTCTGAGACGGCTCCAAAGATGCTGGTGGAGCAGACTGAAAGCAGCCTCCTTGGTTCCAGCCGGAACCGAGGTAGTCGGTAATGTCTGGACCAATGACGGCTCTGAGCTGGGAGCCAATGATTTGGTCGGTTTAGGAGACTTCACCGGCTGAGCCTTGGCCGGTGAATCCTGGGCCTTAAGGAGACCCCTTAATATCAGCTTATTTTTGCACTCCTGCAGAACCCTTGGGCTGAATGCGTGGCATACAGAACAAGAGTCCTGCAGGTGCACTGCACCTAAGCAATAGACGCAAGAAGTGTGCCCATCTGTCAGAGGCATTTTCTGACAGCATGAGTCACACTCTTGAATCCAGACATTTTGGAATCTTTAGACATAGCTAGTCCTACACAAAAGTCTTTGGCCAAAGGCCCAACAAAAAACTACAACACTATAACTACAGTCAAGACGTTTTTTTTTTTTTTTTTAATAGGAAGCCTCTAACTTAAATGGCTACCTAGAAAAAGAGAAGACTAAAACTAAATATAAAACGCTACAATAAGTAGAGATAGGAAAAGGGGAAGGGGGGGATGGGAAGGACTCTCTAACTTAAATGAGTTCTAACGGAAAAATAGAGTAACACAAACTACAACAAGCTAATTAACGATAAAGTCGAAAGACTAAACTATCAAAACAAATAACCCCTAAATCGCTAGAAAAAGTATTAAAATAACTTACAAGAGCCTGAGCCAGTAAGAACGAACCTCGCAGCTGAAGCGGCAAATGAGATCTGGGTAGCTAGCGCTAGACATCATGGGATAAGCGGTAGCCTTGAGCCAGTAAACATCACTCGAGCTATAGAAGATGGCAGAGTCAGAGCCGAGGATCGGCTGCGATCCCAACAAGCAAGAAACGAAGGCGAGATAGATAACTTAACATCAGATCTTGCAGAGGGCACCACAGGTTGAACTATCAACACCCAATGCAGCCATGTTTTAAAGTTGTTCAGTGACTTTGTACAATTCCACTGTTGCTATCCACTGTTGCTGTAAGCAGCACGTACCTAGATCACATGAAGTCCTGGTAATCAAGAAAGAGAGTCTGACAAAAAAACGTTGACAAACTGGGAATCTGATTGTAGTCATGGCCCCTCAGGATGCCTCCTCAAGAGCTACTGCTGTATTAAATACCTGACAAATGCTTTACTACAAGGAGAGTTTTTCCAAGTCCCACAGCACCGAGTCTCATGCAAATTGCTACAAGTTTGTAACAAAAATGTCACATCTGCAGGGTTGCAGCAACCCATTTAACCTGTCTGCTCTGCTCCTGGTAGCTTCACATTAATCAGCAGAGTTTGTTACAATTATTGGAAGATCATGCAGCTGCCTCAATAGCGTTGAGCAAACACACGCCTAATCAGTCGGAGAATGCCACTGAGGTTGTAAAATGAAAAAAGTTGTGTCTTACCATAGCATTCCATCTGAGTTGCCCAAATTCCTGTGGGTTCAGTACTGATCCTTCGGAACAGACTCGGACATTTCTATACCCTGTGGACTCAAAAAAAAAACTCGAGCACATCCCTTAGCCATAATGCTTAGGGTAGTTTACTTCAGATCGAGTTTGCTGATTAGAGAATGAAAGACATAATAATGTGAGAGACCATATCTGGATTAGAAGAATATTCCAAAAGGAAACTCTTGGGTAAAATCCCGTTCTTCCAGGAAATCTGGAAGGGGAAGGAGGGAGGGGAGCTGATGACAGATGAAGCTGGACAACTCAGATGGAATGTTATGGTAAGGCACAACTTCTTTATCTGAAGTAGTCAATCTTCATCCTGTCATCACCTGTGGGACAGAGTCCCCAGCTACTCAGAACCCTGGGTGGACTCAAGGAAGGATATGCCTGAGCACGATCGAGCCAAATAATCCTCTACTCCTAGACACCAGATCTAATTTGTTATGAGTAATAAAGGTATGGGAAGACACCCAAGTTGCAGCTGCACAGATGTCAACCATGGAAGTTCTTGATTGGAAGACAGCGGAAGTAGCTACCATTCTAGATGAATGTGCTTTTGAAGGTATAGGTGAAGAAATACCCCTCGTTCTATAAAGAAAAGAAATACAGCCCGAAATCCACTTAGCTGTGGTTACTTTGTTTACAGATTGTCCCAATCTGATATATGAAAAGGAAAGAAACAGCTGATCAGACTGCCTTACGTCCTTGGTCCTGTCACAGTAGAATCTTAGTCTGTAAACATCTAACAGACGCAATGTGTACTCCCTTTTGTTAGAATAATTTAGGAAAAACACCAGAAGATTAATGCATTGATTAGGGTTGGCTTCTGACACTACCTTAGGTAGAAAAGGTGGGTTTGGTCCTGACAGAAACACTATCCTTGTGAAAAATCAAATATGACGGTCTAGATGAAAGTGCTTCAATTTCCAAAATTATTCTAGCTGTGGTAATGGCTACTAAGTAAATAGTTCTCCACGACATTAACATTAGATCACATGTAGAGGCTAGCTCGAAAGGGGTTTGTGTCAAAGCCTGCAGCATTAAGGTAAGGTCCCAAAGGAGGAGTTGGGTCCTTGTAAGGGGGCTTTAAGAGGAGAGCACCTTTTAAAAAGGCTTTACAAAGTCTATGTGAAGCAACAGAAGATCCATGGAAACCACTGTAAAAATCAGAGATGGCTTCCAGTTGGACTTTAGTCATAGAAGCGGAAGCACCATCACTGTGAGAAGCTAGGAGGTGAAGAATTTCATGAATTGGTGCTGAAAAAGGATCAAGGTGATGTAGGGAGGCCCAGCGAATGAATCTCACCCACTTACGTGTGTAAAGTTTGCGAATAAATGGTTTGTGAGATGTCAAAAGTAGATGTTTAACTGGGGAAGCGAGTATATCATGCCTAGCCACTACTGGAATTGGAGAAACCCAGCTGTCAAGCTTGAGAGTTGTAATGTCTGGGTGACTGATGCCCATCGGGTGTGAGGGGAGGTCTGGAATTGGATCCCGAATCCGAGGTCTTTTTATCAGATGAGGCCATAGGAAGGGGTACCAAATCTGCCGAGGCTAAAAGGGGCAATGAGGATGACTTTGTTCTTCAACTTGGCTGCTTTCTGTTGAAATTTTGGGAATTGGTGAGGTCAGGGGAAAGGTGTAAAGGAGAAAAAGTGGCCAATTGTGGGTCAGAGTGCTCCTCAGTAATTCCCTCTATGGGGAGGGGGGGTAAGAGCAAAATAACTGCTGCATTTGTTGTTCAGAGGGGAGGCAAAAAAGGTCACAGCAAGGTTGGCCCCATAATCAGAAAACCCTTTCAGACACTTTTGGGTTGAGGGACCACTCATGAGTGGGTATGCACCTGATGGATTTATTTGCTATCAGATTGGACTTCCCTGGATGTGATTAGAAAGCAGTTGGATGAGACTGCACCCTGCCATACACCAAGGGTAAGGGGCAAGCTCTGGTTCCCTCCCTGCTTGGCGATGTCCCAGACCACTGATATGCTGTCTGTCTGAATCTCAATCATCCTGAGAGGTAGACAGTCCTGAAATGCTCGCAATGCTAATAGCATCACTCATCTCTACAACATTTACACACAGATTGTCCTCTGGGGACCAAGTGCCTGGGACTGTCTTTCCCTGGCAATCCCCACCACCCACCAAAGATGGGAAGCATCCACGGTTACTATGGCCTCTGGCTGAGGGGAAATTAATGGTTGCCCCTGTAGAACTTGACTTGAAAGAATCCACCATAGGAGATCTCTTTTGCATGTGTTTGTGATCAATACTGGCAGCGACAACGGATGCTGAAGGATTGACCATTATACCACAAGTAGCCATTGTAATATTCTCATCTGAAACCTAGCTATAGGAACAAGAGTTATAGCAGCCGCCACTGATCCTAATGCTTGAAGAACTAGTCATGCTGGAACTCTAAGAGTATGGACTTGAGTCTGGAGAGTTTTCACTTGAGACTGAGGGAGTGACGCAATGGAGGTTCTTGTGTCTAACAAAGCTCCTACAAAGGTTAGATTTTGTGTGGGTTCCAGTGAGGATTTGTTGAAGTTGATTGTGATGCCTAGATGGTTGCATAATTGCAGAACCTTTTGTTTTGCTTTTAGTAGTAGATGTCTGGTAGTAGTGGAAATGAGCCAGTTGTCCATGTACAGAAACACCCTGAATCCTTGCGGTCTTAAGTAAGCTGCTACTACTGCCATGTATTTGGTGAACACCCTGGGGGTGTGGCAAGACCAAAGGGCAGAACTCTGAATTGGTAGTGACTGGCTCCCAGCCGGAAGCTAAGAAATTTTCTGGAATGTCTGTCCATCTTTATATGGTAGTACGCGTCCTGAAAATATACACAGCACATCCAGTCATCCTTTCCTAAAAATGGGAGAATGGACTGAAACAGATTTGTTCAGTTTGCTGAGATCCATAACTGGTCTCCAGCAATGTGTCTTTTTTGAGACTAAAGAATCTCGAGTAAAATGTGCATCTTACTTGGTTTGGTGGGACTTCTTGGATGGCTCTTTCTTCTAACAGCTTTTGAATTTGAATTGCTGCCTGTTCCCTCTGATTGAAGGAACATCTGAGAATCTCTTTGTATAGGGCGGAGCAAGGGAAGAGAGAATTATATAGATTCTGGAAATGATTCTCAGCACCCAAGTATCAGAGGTGACTTCTTGCCAGACCTTCTGGTGCAGGGATAAGTGACCTCCAATTGCCTCTAGAGGTGGACAATCAGGAACACTGGAAGAGTTTCCTAAAGAAGGAATCCTGGAAACCATAATGTTGCAGGCTACCTCTGCCGCAAGGGTGGCATCTTCCATTATTGTGCCCCCCTCTGCCTCTGGGGGAACTTTCACCAGGAGCAGTCTGAGAAGATCCTTGAGACTTCCTGAGCCACATTTCATCGTTCCTTGTTGGTTTCTAGAAAAGGACCTTTCAGGAGTGGAAAAACATACTTCTATGGCAGAAAGGGTTTTCCTATCCTTCTCACACCTGGTTAAAGTGTCTCTAATAGTTGGGCCAAAAAGGGAAGAGGCGTCCAAAGATGCATTGACAAATGAAGACTTGAAGGGCTCTGTAAAATCGCTCAAGTATGCCTCCTTATGGAAATGCAAGAGCCCGCTGCTTTTGTCGTTCATTCGGCAACATAAGAAATAAGCCAAATGGACAAACTGGAAATGGATGTCAGGGTAGCTAAGTGAGAGGTGACTGAATCTCATATCACCTCAGAAACAGGTCCTGAGAGAGAACCCATCAGCTCCATCAGATCTCCCTGCAATCTTGTAAAATGTGCCAGGCAGTTCAAAGACCATAAGGCAAAGGTCAATGAAGCATAAACTCGCTTCCCAAATCTATCCACCACCCGTGACTCCTTGTTGGGAGGATGGACAGAGGAACTTTCTTCCGCTAGTGCCTTCTTAGTGGCTGTCACTACCACCATGACATCTAATGGAACTCCCTTAGTCCAAAAAGGCTGTGATGATTTTATCTGGTCTCTCTGGGATTGGCTCAGTGGTGTCAGGGCCCTTTAAGATCAATTCGATGAGCTTGTCGGCGGATGGAGATACTCGGGAAGTAGATGAGTGGGTACCGAAAGCCTGCAGGTACACCGATTCCTTGATTGAAGGGTTGAGGGACTTCCAACCACCTCTCTAAGTATTTCCAGGATATCTCCACAGGAGACATCATCAGAATGTGATCTGGGGGACCTTTCACTCTCATCGAAATCAGCGTCTTCTGTGATGTACTCTTCTGGAGAGTCAAGGTGCTTCCTTTTACATGATTTCTTCTGAGGGACTTCCTCAGGGGGAACATCTGGGAAGGTTTTAGAAGGGGTACCCTGCTGGGTAGCCTGAGGCTGCAGTACCCACTGACCCTGTGGAGGGGTTGGTTGATTCTTCAGACCTGAGACTGCCAGGGAGAGGGCTCCAACGAGGAGGGAACCAACCTGGTACTGGAAGCAGCCAATGGCCTCTTCATGGTCTTGAAGCCTGACCCACCAGAAGAGGAGAGGTGCTCCAGGGCCGAAAAAGAAGACCTCAGTGCCAAAGTATTCTCCTGTTCCAATGAGGTCCCCATTGAGACCTAAGTTGGACCTGAACCCGTCCGTGTCGATTCAGTGAGGGGCCAGTACTGCTCTGATAAACAGGGTACAGATCCCAAATGACTCTGAACAGACTGCCAGTCTGCGTCCCAGAGAGGACTCCAGTTCCAACACAACCAAAGTGCTCAGGGCAATCATCTGTTCCGAAGAAAAAGAAACATTTGGAAAAGACATGGTCGGTTACAGAAAGCTTGGAACCGAAGAATCTGAAGTACCTGTGGAGGTTAGAGGAGGAGGATTGGAAAGGGAAGTGGAAGGTGTCAGTGCCTGTCCCAAAGGAGTAGGAACCAATGGAGTGCCCAACTTGCCTTGGGCCCAAAGGATTTTCATCACCTACCTCTCCACATTGACTTTAGTGAGACTCCTGGAAGAACGGATGGAGACCACAGAGAGGGACTTTGGTCCAACTAAGAATGGAGATGGTGGTCTGTCAGCAAAGGGGTCCAATGAAGGTGAATACCAAGTCCTTGGTAAAGAAGTAAATAGTGGAGATAATTGTTCCGGAGCAAACAAAGGAATCGGAACCAAGGGAGCAGTAGTTTGTTCTGCGGTATACTTCGGGGTATAAGATGCCGACGTTGGCTCAGATATCTTTCTTTTACGGGCTTGGCACCATGGACGTACTTGGAACCAAGGCAGAGCATTTCTTCACCTCCGAGGATCTAAAGGAGGAGGAAGAAGTATGTCCAGATTTATGTTTGGTCTTGTCCCGACATCCAAATATGACCTCCCTAAAACAGAAGGGAAGAAGGCCTTTCAACATAAGTTTCTTCTTTCTATCTACCAATGCTTGGTGACTGAAAGCATGGCATACAGAACAGTCCTCTTGCAAGTGCAAGGGACCCAGGCAATATACACACAGTGAATGCTGGTCAGAAAAAGGGATTTTGTGACTGCGTTTGGAACATTCTGAGTCTTTGCTTTGTCAGACATCTATCAGAGAAAGCAACGATAGCAATACCCACACAGACACACACAGGAAAAAGTAACTAGAAAAATCAACAGGACAGAAACAGATTTTTTTAAACGAAGTTACAAACAATGGTAACAAAAGACTTACCAAGCAGTAAGAGGGGAGGGTAAGGGACACCAACAATGGCCTGAAAGAACTACCTAACAGTAGTCAGGAGAAAAAGGGGGAGAGATTAGAATAAGATAAAAGCTCTGCCTAAAAAAAATGGCTGAAAGCTTAGAATGGTGCAAAAGAAGGAAAAACAAGATTTCAATTAATTTTAGAAGGGAAAGGAAGAGATTTTAAAATTTTGACTTAACTGTTAGGCTTGACAGTGATATGGAGAAACCACGTCTGAAGCTGAAAGCAGCAAACGAGATCTAAGGTAATCTACTCTAAGCAAAGGGATATGCTTGAGAGCTTTTTTGGAGTCCACAAGCTATAGAAACGGCAGAGTCAGTTCCCAAGGATCGGAACCAAACCCACAGGTGATGACAGGATGAAGACTGACAACTTCAGATCAACTCTTCACAAGTCTTATTGACAGTTGTTTTTATTTTATCAGGGCAGAACATGGTAAATTACATTCTGCTTTGAATCTGGTTTGAAAAAGAAACATTTAATCAAACTTCCTATGCTATCTGGTCTTATTTCAATAAATAGTATTGAAGTATTCCTGGATTACAACAACTGCATACAATAACCAACTGTCTCCAGCTGAAAAAATATATAATCCAGGCAAATCCAACCAAAGCTCTCTTTTATTCTTGTATATGAACCAACGATAGTTGAGCGCTTTCATCCAGATACAACTGGACTTCATCAGAACAACATAGCAAAACACAGTCCAAAAAAATATAGTGTGCTACACTTTACATTTAAGTTAAAACATTTCCACATTAATTAAAATGTGTTTTTAAATCTGTATTTTCTTAATTGATTAATTAATGGTATAATTTACGTTTTAGGCGGGAATTTTCTGTATAAAAAGGAGGTGGGTGTTTTGTTATGTTGTTCTGATGAAGTCCAGTTGTATCTGGATGAAAGCGCTCAACTATCGTTGGTTCATATACAAGAATAAAAGAGAGCTTTGGTTGGATTTGCCTGGATTATATACTTATTTCAATAAAACTAATGTCTTAACATCATAAGTATGCAATCTTCACCACAAATTTATTCAAGGGAGGAAAATATTGCTGGGACTGATGCATGGAAAGCAGCTGAGTTTACTTACTGTAACAGCAGATGGCTGACTGCAAAGGCCACAACTGCAAAATTATTTATACTGCTTGGGAATTAGCTGCAGGTGAACAAGCACCCAGACTTAGAGTTTCAGACATCTCCAGAGTGGAACTTCTTTCTTCCCCACACACTGATGATGCCAATAGAACACGCGCACGCACGCACACTAGAAAAAAATTGCAAAAATATACATCATCCACAAGAACACATGCAGTCTAGTGGTCAGTGATGGTCTTAATCAAGCCAGAATGCAAGGTCATCCCAAAAAGTGAGAGAGAGCAAATGACAGAAGTAGTGTTTCTCCACTAAACTTTCCAATTTTATAACAAACATGGTCCAAGGGGGATGGTGGAAGGAAGCCGAAACTGTAGCATGGACCCTTGATTTTGAATACCTAATGAAGGTGTTTGTATGCTCACACAACTGTACCATAATCTGTCTGAAGTACCACTGCTGCACCACTTAATACTTGGAAACACTTCAAGAGCAGACTCCTGGTCACAAATCTTGAGAATGGAACACATACACCCCACAAGAATGGAATGAGAAGTTTTGCCCATCTTCTTGAGTATGTGTCTAACTTGTGTGTCAAAAAAGTGTGGGTGAAAGTCATTGTGGCTCATTAATGCTTTGAGTTGATGCAATCTGACAAAGGTTACTGTGATCTCTGTTTTTGTTCTGATCAGTATCTCACCTGGTTGCACACATCCATCAAGCACACAAATATTTCTCTCCCTTGTTTCCAGATTTAGATTACAAGACTAGTTGAAGAGTTTGGTTCACAGCCACTTGTGAGACCATTGTGACTATGAAGGAGGAGTTGGTCCTTCAGTGACACCTTGTACCTGAGAAAGACCATAGAGTTCTTTATGCAGCAAGGCCTTCAGCTTTGAGGTTACTCTTACTGAAGTTATCAATGCCATAAGCAATGTCTTCAAGGATAGGAATCTGTATGCAGCTGAGCTAAGTGGTTCAAAAAAGTGCAGTGTCAATTTCTTTGCTACAAAGCTAAGGCAAGACTGATTGGGATCAATGGTCATTTGGAGGGTCTTAAATGAAGAATGCCTTTAAAAAATACTTGACTTTAGGAATATGATGTTAACTGGGGCTTCAGAGGCAGGCAAGGTGCACTAGCTTTAAGCTGTACTTTTACACAGCTAGCAAGTTAAACAATACATCTTAGACTGAGGCTGCCTTAGACGAAATGCCAAGGGCAGCAGTGGCAGGCTTCGTACAGTATGCACAGTTTTACAGCTAAGAAAGTTCCAAAGTGAGATCAGGTTCAAAACCACCAGATGGCAAGTTTGGGGCTATTAAGATCTGATGTATAAAGTTCAGTTCCTGTTCAGGGTTAGTAGAGTGCAAGCAACAGGAATAATAAGTGGTTCCTCTCTGCTTATCTGTAAGACTTGACAAAATTAAGGCTGCCTTAGCAAAAGGACAGCTATTAGAATGACACCTGTTCTCTTTTTTCTTGCTGTGAAAAGGACCTTGGGATGAGGAGTAATAGGAATGGCAAACAGATCATCTCCATTTCAAAGAGTTGAAAAGGCATTAGGAAATGGCAAAGATATTGAAATACAAAGTTAACACAAACATATTTTTTAATAAAACAAATAAATGAAAAGTAAATAATAAAGAGGAATGGAAATTTCAAAAGGGATCTTACCAGAGTCTGGAAGCTGTAAACCACAAATGCAAGCTGCTGAGGAGATTCAACTGTGCTAGTTCTACAGTTGGCACTAAAAGGCTGAACAACTGATCTGTGCCAGGGGTTATTCCTCCCCTGCTGAAAGGGCCTAGCCAGTCCCCTATCAAAGAAAGTCAAAGGAGGTGATTTTATACTCTGGAAAGCTGCCAGTATGGGTTTGCGCAGGCAAAAATCCCATACGTCACTGATTAACATCTACATTAGATAATAATCAAGTTATAAGTAAATGTAATTACCTTTCAGTATGAGATGGGCAAAGACCAGAGCTAATCATTTCCTACACACATTGGGATCAATGGAGTGCCAAAAAGAAACTTCAGAGATGTCACAACTACAACAGTCTGTCTATAGCAAAGTGAAGTGTATCACACAGAAATGGAAAACGTCAGCTCTACAGGTGACTGAATTTAAAATGTTGATAGGAGAGCTTAAGAGTGAGGAGGGAAGGGTAGCAAAGCACAAGAGCGGGAAGGAACATCCCCCTACAGTAAGGGGGGGGGGGGCAGGCTCCTTGGCTGAAGTATTATGAAAACCCAGTATAAAATTGTAGTGAAAGGGTGGCAAGAATGAAAGCAGGGAGCATCAATGAGCACATATCTTTGCAAGAAGCAAAGGTGAGAAGGGGAAACTTTGGAAGAAGTAAGGGGGGGAAATCAGGTACGCAAGTAGGATAGTAGTGGAAAGGGTTCTGAAAGCTCCCAGAATGTTAGGGAGCATGAGAAAGATCAGCTACCAACATGGGTAATGTGGTGGTGAGGATGCAGTTTGATAATATGCCAAGAGAAATTTAAATATGAATCTACATTATCGTATTGTTTGTACCTTGCACATCTAACTTGAGATTATTTGCTAAATAAAAGCCTGATAGAGCGGTGAAATAACAAGATCACAGAGATGTTGAAATGAATAATGTATATAAGAAGAGTACAGATGCAAATAAGGAAAAATAAAGCAAATTATTATGTCGATGGAGATTTCTGAAAAAGAATAGTTGTGTAAAATTTTACCACAACCATAGATGTCCTTCTCTTCCATGTTGCAGTATTCTTGGTGTGGGATTTTCCACCTCAGGTGACCCGTATATCGGCTCCTATACAAAAGCTTCAGCTTGGCTGTTGTAGCTGTGTGGGACGTCACACCGTAGGGCCCTAAACCAGGGACCTTAAATGTGACGTCTGCACACACAGACCTGAGAACTTGAAAGCCCAGCTGGAGTAGAGTCATATGTCAGTCATAGGGTCAAGGAGCCATTATGTGGTTAAATTTGTCACAGGTTAGGGTATAACCCCCAAAACAGATCAGTAATGACAGAGAAAGGATAAGGGGGTTAAGGTGGGTGGGAAGGAATACTGCAACATGGAAGAGGACATCTATGGTTATGGTAAGATTTTACACAACTGTTCTATGTCCCTCTATTCCTATGTTGCAGTATTCTTGGTGTGGGAGAGTACCACAGCTTAGATGAAGGGAGGGAGGGAGGTAGAAGAGGCCGATTCCACAAAGCCGTGCAGGATTGCTCTGGCAAATCCTGCACATGCTCTGGAGACATTGTCTAACTTGTAGTGTTTGGTGAAAGTGTGAATGGTGGACCCCGAGACTGCATCTAGTATGGAAGCAGTATCCAGGCCTTTTAAGAAGGTTTTGGAGGTTGCCACTGCCCTGGTGGAGTGAGCTTTAACTTCCTGTGGGAGTTTTTTTGCCATGGTGTGAATAACATAAGCAAAAAGCTTTTCTAATCCAACACGCAATGGTTTGTTTGGCGACTGCCTTGCCTAGGGCCCTGGGATGGAAGGAAACAAAGAGCTGATTGAATTTGCTTATTGATTTTGTTTTGTCTAGGTTAACTCTTAGCTGTCTGTGTACATCCAGGGAGTGGAATATTCTCCCGCTTTCATTGGTAGGAGAGGGGTAGAAGGTGGGTAGATGAACAGACTGGTTTAAAGGACAGATCAATGACTACTTTCGGCATAAACAAAGGGTTAGTTCTTAGTGTTACCCTGTCCTTGTGGAATGTAGTGTATGGAGGGGCAGGCCATTAGGGCCTGTAATTCAGACACCCTTCTGGCTGAAGTTATGGCCACTAACAGGACTCTCTTCCACGTGCACATTTGCAAAGTAGCCATACTAGCAGGGTCAAATGGAGACTGGGTTAGTTTTTCCAGGATTAAGTTCAGGTCCCATGGTGATGGGATGGGATGGGTTTTCTTGATGGTATGATGTGCAAGACAAAATTGACCAAATAGACCAGCAAGGCAGCTCAGAGTTCAATAAATTTATTAAATACTTGTGTCCATAACAGACTAGTTTCGGCAAACAGCCTTCCTCAGTGTAACACAATTGTGTTACACTGAGGAAGGCTGTTTGCCGAAACTAGTCTGTTATGGACACAAGTATTTAATAAATTTATTGAACTCTGAGCTGCCTTGCTGGTCTATTTGGTCAATTTGGTTACATGGTTTGGACCGTGCAAACCCTCGTGCATAGGACTTGGTATATGATGTGCAAGACCCCTTTTAAGAATAGCTTCACATCAAGCCTGGCTAGAAGGTGAGGGTCTAGTGGCAGGCAGGCTGAGACTTCTCAAAGGTGGACTTCCACTGAAGAGTAAGAGAGTCCCCCCTTTACTAGTTGGCACACGCAGGCAAGAACTGGGGGGGGGGGGATCTGCGATGCATGGATCCCTGCCCTTCCCCAGACACCATTTTGAAAATCTCTCCCATTTAGCTAAGTAAGATTTTCTTGTAGTAGGGTTCCCTTTTGTTGTGTCAGAAGGTCCGCCTTGTGTGGTAACTTGTGGTGATTGCCCTTGGCTAGACTGAGATGTAGGGGGAACCAGTACTGCCTTGGCCAGTAGGGGTCACCAACAAGATTTCTGGTTTGTCTCTCCTAATTTTTCAGGAGGAGGTTTTGAATTAATGGGAAGGGAGGAAAGGCATATAGAAGCCTTCCCTTCCATGAAATGCTGAATGCATCTACTCTCCAAGCTAGCAAGGAGTAGGTCTTGGAGCAGAAGGTCTGCAGTTGTCTGTTCTGGGGGAAGGCAAACAAATCTACTTGGTGTGCCCCACCGGTGGACAATATCTAGAAAGACATTCCTGTCCAGCATCCATTCATGATTTGGAGAGGATGTCCTGCTCAGGTCTGCTTGTTGGTTGTCCTTCGAGGGGATGTACGATACCTGCAGGGACAAGTTGTGTTGTGACCCTAGGTCCCAGATTAGTAAGGATAGTCTGCAAAGGTGGTATGCTTTTGTCCCTCCCTGCTTAAGGTACCACATAACTGTGGTGTTGTCTGTTATTATTTGGAGAACACCTAGTTGGAGTGGAAGGAAGGCTTTCAGTGCCAGGATGACTGCTGTAATTTCCCTCACATTAATGTGTTTGCTCTTTAAGGAAGGGTGCCACTTTGCTTGAACCCTGTAGCCTGCCATTCTGGCTCCCCATCCTAAGCCTGAAGCATCTGTATGCATGAACTGATTTGGGAGCGGTAGCTGCAGCGGAAGGCCTGTATTCAGCTGAACGTGCTGAATCCACCATTTTAATTCTGACTGTAGGCAGGGCAGGAGAGTGACTTCTTGCTCTAGAGAATGTTGTTGTTAAGACCATACATTTTTTAGATACCACTGTAGCTTTCGCATGTGCATCCTGGCTAGTGGCAGCAGGGGGATGGTGGCTGCCATAAGACTCAGGGTCCATAGGAATTGCCTTGCAGTTATTTGCTGGGTCTGCAGCAGGGCTTTGAAGTGGGAGGTTAGGGAGCTAACCTTGTCCTGGGAAAGAAAGGCTGTCAATTATGTCTGTTTTGATCCTGCAACCTAGAAATACTTTGTCTTGTTCTGGGGCCAAGGAGGACTTTGGGAAGTTGAGGGTGAAACCCAGTCTTTGTAGTAGGCACATGGTGAACTCTAGATGGATTATAACAGGGTTTCCCTGCAGTCTGCTAGGATCAGGATGTTGTCCAGGTAGGGGTAAATGTGGATCCCTTTTGTTCTACAATACGCTACGGCAGGTGCCAGGCATTTTGTGAACACTCTGGGGGCAGTGGACAAACCAAAGGGCAATGCAGTAAATTGGAAGTGAGAGGAGGGTCCAGAAAAACATAAGAATTTTCTGTGGGAAGGTAGACTGGGTATGTGCAGATAGGCTTCTTTCAGGTCGAGTGTGGCCATGAAAGCCTGGGCTGGTATGAGAGGGAGTAAATTTGGTAGGACAACATTCTGAAGGTGGGCACTTTTAAGAGTAGGTTTAAGAAGGAAAGGTCTAGAATTGGTCTCCATAGTCCACCTTTTTGGGGACCAGAAATAGTCTTGAATAGAAGCCCTTTTCCTTCCTGGCCTGGAGGGACAGGTTCTGTGGTGCCCAAGTTCAGAAGGTCTGTCAGAATCTGTGGGAAGATGTGTCTCTGATTTTTGGGGGGGTAAGGGGGCACCCCTTAAGGGTGGCCTTTCTTTCCAAGAGAGGAAGTATCCTTTTTGAATAATAGCCAGAACCCATTTGTCTGTGGTGATGGTTTTCCAAAAGGGGAGGCTGTGGGAGAGGCAGGCAGAAAGGGGAAGGAGGGCAAGGCAGTCACGCATTGTTGGGGCCTCCTCTATCTTGAAAGGGCTGTCTACAGGGGGGCTGAGAGCTGGCCTGGAAGGGGTTTGTCTTCTGGCCCCTCTTCTGTGTCTGGGAGAGGTAGGTCCAGCTGGGGCAGGGTTTCTTCGGATAAAGGTGGCTTTGACAGGGTAATTCCTGTAATATTTAGAAAAAGGGGACACCAGAAGATGCTTGATGACTTGCAATTCCTTACTCTTTTCCTGCAGATTTTTAAATAGATATATAACAAGCAAAAACGGCTGTCAGGTAAAACCCAGTATATAAAAAAGGAACTTGTAAAAACAACACTATACCGGGAACCACACTATAACGCCTTTATTAATCAAATAAAATTATGTATTTTATTTGTTTGTTTAATAAAGACGTTATTGTGTGGTTCCCGGTATAGTGTTGTTTTTACAAGATTTTTAAATAGGTGTGCCATTTACCAAACAGGAAATTAGGGTCCAGAGTGGCATCTAAGATTTTCTGCAGCATCATAGCTGCATCTAATGGAGTGTCTGGTTACTTGGGCAGCCAGAGGCAGTTTTGGAAGAGATGTCAGATTTAGTGGGGCAGTCTGCAGTAGAAGCCAGCAGAGTAGCAGCTTGAGGGACCAGGTCCAGAGCATATTTGGTCATATGGGTTTGATAGCTGATGGCTCTAAAGGCCAGTATGGAAGAGGTGTAAACCTTTCCAATTCTATCCATTGTTTTGCTGTCTTTATCCGTAAGTAAGAGAGGGGCAGACTGAATGAGTCTGGATTGTTTACCTGGTGAAATGGCAATCAAAGCAAGATCTGCCAGGGGAGGTTTGACTAGAAATTTCTGGTCATCAGGCACCTTGTAGAAGTGGTGTGGCCTCTTAGGGGCAGGTGGCCAAGAATCTGGTGTCTGATGTTGAGGAAAAGATATCTAAATAGGCAGGAATGTCAGGTGGAATGGAAGAAGGGCAGGGAGATTCCACTTGTAATAGTTCACAATACCTTTTTTGAGTATCAGACATTTGTGAGCTGTCCCATTTGAAGTATTCCTTCACTTTGGTTATGGTTTCACCAAAGGTGATATCCTCGGGAGGGAAGTCCCCTTCAACGGATTCTTCATCTGGGGAATAATACTCTTTAGGAGAGGCTATTTGGGAAGTGTAACATATAGATTAATCTGAAGATGAATAATAGGTCTCTTGCTCTTCTTCCTGTCTTGTGAGTTAGGTGGTGGAAGGGAGGAGGCAAGCCTAGGGCTGAGGAGAGGAAGAGTAGATGGAGAAGAGACTGATGGCATAAGGCCCATAAAGGCCTGCATCACAGATGAGGTGAAGGGCTGCCAGTCAGGAAGGTCTTCAACGGGTGTAGCCAGACGTTTTTTTGTTTCTTTTTGACTGGGGTAGACTTCGGCGTGGTCCTGGAATCAGATGCCTGGGTAGGGGTAGCTGTGTGGGGGAAGGAATCCCTGTCAGAGACCCGACTGTGTCTGGTTCCCCCCGACCTCAGTGGTAGCCAGTGTCTGGGTTAGCTCCGGGGACGTGCTTGTCATCAACTGCGAAGCGGCTTCCTCAAAGGTCGCCATAGAAGTCGACAGATCTGTCAGACATCCCTCAACTCCTAAATCGATAGCTGGAGGGCGTCAAAGTGGAGCGGCAGTGGAAAGGAGCCAAGGAATCTTGGCCTTCTTTCACAGAGGTTCAGTTGGGGCTTCCAAGATGGGATCCATCCTGAGTGCTAATTTTTTAAGTCATTGGTTTTCTAGGTAGAGATTAAGTGCAGCCAGACGGTTGCGTAGAGTCTTAGGAATGAAAGATCATCATACAGAACAAGCGTTACGATCGTGCTGCTGGTCTAAGCAAAAAAATGCAATGGTCGTGCATGTCTTTATGGGGTATCTGGACCCCGAATTGGCATTTTCCCTTTTTTGCCGACATAGGCTACAGATTACAACAAACCAGGCTTTAGCTAGAGGTTAAAGATGAAAACTCCAACAGGGTACTTATCTTTAAGCGGCGAAGCACACGATGTGATAGTTGTCTGCCACTGAAAAGTTCTGAGGTCTGTGCATGCAGACGTCACAATTAAGGTCCCTGGTTTACGGCCCTACATGTGACATCCCACGCAACTACAACAGCCAAGCTGAAGCTTTTGTATAGGAGGCAATGTATGGGTCACCTGAGACAGAAAATCCCACACCAAGAATACTGCAACACAGGAACAGAAGGACATCAAAATGTTACTGTAAAGTATGGGACATCCAGTGTTTTGAAGTACGGTTTGTTAGTCACTGCTTGTCTCAAAGGGTTGAGTAAATAAAGTTCTGTTTTTAGATAAATCCACCCACATAGCAACTTTGTTAATAAAACCTTTTCCACTGCTATAAAAGAAAAAAGAATCAGGGGTAGCTTGGACACCGACTAGAGACCAGTATTTGAAAATCAAGATGGTCAGGAAGGAGACCAACAATGTGACAGTGAAGAAATGGAAGAACTGTAAAGTATTAATCCCATTAGATACAGCACAGACATAAGAACTGCAGTTCCGCATGTAGTAGATGCTGAAACAGAATAAAATGATGGGAAACCTGTAAAGCATAAACCCTACCCAGTAATATTTAGAAGGACACTAAACTGAGTGCAGAATTAACCACGCGTAAACGTTTTTGTTCTTATTAATATTTGTATAAAATATTCCTGCTGTAAACTGTATGCTACAGTGTAAAGCAGTTCTGGAAAGTATGCAAGTCAGAGGCATTTCAATTGTGAGATGGGGAGTTTTAGTAGTGACTCCTACATATACCATTGATAGTAAACCAAGTATTATTTCATACCTCAAAGTTATCCAAGATTTACATTGTAACAAGCTAAGAAAGCCTGGGAAAGATGCAAGTCAAAAGTAATCATAGGAGATTTACTAGGCTATCAACCTGGAAGTCATTTTAAGGGTAGCCATTTCAACCTAATGTAATACCATAGACGTACTAGTCAATACCCAAGACTGCATTTAGTGGTGACTGCCCATGTCCAGGAGGGTTGTGGGCACTATCCCCGGGAAGAATTTATGGTGCCCCATCCACTCATCCAGGTTCCTCTTGAACAGCGTCATAGAGGTACTCTGTTTCACATGAATTGGTAGCCTGTTCTAAAGATGTGGCAGTCGCTGGGAGACAATCTGTCCCTCTACTATGTCCTATTTAAGTCGCATGCCGTATTTAAGACTCTGGAAGGGGTAGCCCTAGACCCATTTGATTTCCAGATATGTAGTAAGTTCATTAGTTTTGAGTCTTGGGTTGCTCTGTAGGCCAGACACAAGTCTCTCCTAAGAAGTCTATATGAAATGGAGTATAGTGACAGGGATTTTAGTCAGTCCGTGTAAGGCATATGCTGGAGGCCCTTGATCATCTTTGTTAGAAACTTCCGAGGTCTCTTTAATTGCTGTAGGTGTTTAGTACAGTACATACCGAATGGGACGTTATACTCAATTATGGGCCAGACAATTGCAAGTATAGGAGGTTATAAATTATTTTGCTTTCAAGGCAATGCCTTTACTAATTAAGTGAATTACATGGAAAACTTTCTTTAAAACATTAAACGTGTGGTGGTTGAAGTTACGGTTGTGGTCAACCTGTGACCCCAGGTCCCTTACCACTTCATGGGTACTTTGGGTATTGTTAGTGATTTGATAGTGCAAAGGGACATTGTTTGTGCCATAGAGAATGATGATGCCTTTCTTTGCATTCAGTTTCAGACTGTGACTAATACACTTTGGTCTGTGTGAGACCCTCCTGGAGTACACTGGCAACATTTAGGGATTCAATGATTGCACCTAGTTTCCAGCCGTCTGCAAACTTGGTCAGCCATAACCCTTTAGTTTTGACCTGAACTTCTGAGAAGTATGTACCAAACAGTAGGGGGCCCACCACTGACCCCTGTGATACCCCACTGGAAACAGGTCTGCTAGTTGATGCGGTGTCACCCACTTTGATAGGGTCTGTCCAGTTTGTGAGCCAGTTTGCAACCCATCTTAGCTTACAAGAAAGGGGTTTACATTCAGTTTACTAAGTTTATCAGTAATCCTTGAATGTAGGATTGTGTCAAAAGCCTTTACCAAGTCGAGATATGCTGTGTGCACAGATGTGCCCTCATCAATGGCCTTAGTAAAACTTTCAAAGAAATCCACCAGATTTAACAGGCAGGATCTGCCCTTCACAAAGTCAAACTGGATAGGATCCAGGGTTTGGTGGCCACTTGCGTTTTCATTTATGAGTGCCATAATGATAATGTTGCAAGCTTACGCTGCTGGGAGAATATATAATAGTTATACAATTAAAATAATTTCCCTTGTATTAATGCATGTGGTGATCTACGATAGTAATTTTGTTTTAGTCTACAAACATTTCTTTTGTAAGGAAACAGGCCTGCAAAATAAGAGAAAAAAATGATGAAAAGCATTAAAACATACTGCATTTGCAAAGTTGCTAGTTTTCTCCCCTTTGGTACCTGCTTTTGTTGAAGATGGACAGCCTGCAGGAGATTCAGAAGCCTGAACAGTGCTCTTAGTCAAATCTAAGAGGTACAATATAATTTGCAGTTCAGTAAAAATACATTCAAACTGAAGGAAATGAATGATTACACAAGTAGTCACCTCTCTAAACTTTAGTATTTAAATTCATTAAATATAACAGTGCACAACTTGAAATGATCTATTTAAAGGGTAGCCACTGCACTTTTTCGTAATGATAAAAGTTAATCTTTACTGAAGGCATGCACACCGATTTTCACATCTGGGATGGCACAAATACATAGATTGCCATCAGGTGTATTTTTTACATTACTTGTACATTCCTACATAGAATGCATATATCACTCTTTTAGGACCATTTGTTGTTTGTCTATATAGTGGTTCCTTGATGCACTTTTATATATATATATTTTTGTAAGATTATACTGCTGTTGCAAGGCCCAGATCATAAACGAAGAGAGGACATGGAACAGTGCAACTAACTGGTGGACAAATGTGAAATAAATAAGTGGGAGTACTGCTACTAGCATGTGCTTTAGTATGGTAATCTTCAATTTCAGAATACATCATGTCTCCAGGTGCAGCCCCTAATTTGGAGCAACAGCTCCTATTTTGAGGAGTAAACTCTTTTTGGAATGTGCACACCACATTGTGTTTGGTGCGAGTTAAAATGGGATTTTGTTTTCTGAAAATGCATTTTGTTTTGTTGCTTGAGTGTTTTTATTAAAAAGAAAGACACTGAAAAAATATGACAGGTTCAAATACAGATGAGAAGAAGCAATTATACACAAGATCAGCCTTCCAATTGTTACTGTGTGCATGTAATCTTCAAGGAGGTAAGGTTTATTCAAAATAACTAGCATGCATAATATGTGGGAGTAACAGCTTTTATCAGAATGGCTGCTACATCAATATTAACTTGGAGTGTAAATGGACTTAAAGGTACAGACACAAGTTAGAGTGTTGAATTATATTAAGAAATGTGCAAACAGCAATGAAAGGGAGACACATATGAGTAAAAATTAGTATGGGAAACTGACAAAAGATGTCAGAGTGGACATTCATCAGAATATCAGGGGCAAAGGGAAAAGGCAGTAATACTGACTGCAAAATGGACACCAAGAGTGACAGATGGGGGGGGGGGTTAATAATGGCAGATTTGGGGTAAGGGATTATTAACATGGGAGGAGGATTACACTAGGATACATTTATTTTCCACCTAAACCTATTATTATGGAACTTAGGAAAATCTGGAAAAAATCAACTTTCACAGCAAGAAATATTTTTATGAAGGAGATGAGGCCTGGCTTGCAATAATGAGCCTGTATCAAGAAAAGGAAAAAATAACAAAAGGAAATTTCTGAAAAGTTATATGACAATATTTGATATAGAAGATGTGAATTCAGTAGCAGGGACACTGAATTTACTTATTACTCCCAAAATATACTAGACTGGATACAAATAAAATTTTACAGGAACATGTGCATTTAACTGAAAGCTTTGAAACCTGTCCAGTTACTATACTAGATCATGCAAGAATAAAAACCAAGATGACGGCGTTTCTGAAAGTATCTTCCTCATGAGATTTTAACAGATAGCAGTCTCTGATGGTTTTATTTTTGTCTTTCATTGTAATGAAGTGACCACTCACTAACTTCATTAGCTGTAGCACTATATGTAAATAGTTATATTATGTATTAATGAATCCTGCTATGTACCACTTTTTCTAAATGCATGCCTGTATTACTCTAAAAAATCAATTAGTTGTACAAATGTACCGATCTCTTTAGACACTAGAACTTTGTCATTTCAAGGTTAGGAGTTAAAAGGCATTACCTTGTTAATTGTCAATTCAAGGTTAATCTGTTCATGACGAAATGTCGTGTTGTATATTTCTGCATATCAAATGTTGAAAATATAATAAAATAAAAGTTTGAAAAAAATAAGATGAAAATGCATGGTAATTATGTAAAAATGACACATTGCTGCTTTCCTACTTGCCTACTGAAGATATAGGAATTTAAGAAACAGGAAGGGGATATGACTCAAGTACTTAAGGAAGACAGAAATTACTTCAGAAAGGACAACTGGTAAGTGGGATAAAATGAAAATGGAGTGCAAAAACATAGCACAAATAAGGCAAAAAGGTATGGGAAAATTAATATGAATTATTTAGATGGATTGATAAAGGTTACAACTATTTAATACAAGAATCAACAGCACACTGCTAAATGGAAAATAAGGTAATATTTGAACAATACATACAAGTCCAGAAAAGCTGATGTTAATCAACTATTTTTTACAGCTGCAGAAGTAAAAAAAACTTTAGCACAAAGACTTGGACAACAGAAAGCAGAATGGAATATAGGATCCGAATTACCTAGACATAGTAAGGCCTTACTAAGTTTAATGCCACTGGCTGCAAAACAAGCAAATACCAGAACATGGAAATCAAAATATATACCAAACATAACAGAAGTTCTGAATATTGTAAAACAGATAAAAGGACTGGAGGTGAAACCTAGGGAAAGGGCAAATTAAACAGAAGTAAACAAAATTAATAAGAACAATATGTGCAAAATAATGCTCAGGATAAAGGAATGAAATTTAAGAGAAGGAAAACACTGAGCAATTTATGTAATGTTAGAGTAAATAAAAGTTGTTAAAAAGAAAGCATGCACACCTCATGTCAGTAATAATGGAAAAGTACAGTTTTGTACCTACCATAAATGTAGATGCTCGAGTGCTAATACAGCTGCAGTCATAACAGATGGGTTCTCCTGCCGTCAGGCGAGTCCTCGGTCGGCCGAATTCCAAAGTCTAGGCCCGGTGTCGGGTGTCGTCGCTTCTTCCCTGACGTCAGTGCGACAGGGGTATAAAGGAACCAGCAGACGCCATTTTCTTCAGTTTTTCTTGCCCCAGATGTCAGGTGCCCCCAGAAGGAAGGCAATACATAAATTTGTGTAATAAAGCAATGCAATATAATCAAAATACAGTAGTTGCAAGCAAATACACCATAAATGAATACCCCAATCAGGTTGTATGAGGAGGTGTTAGCCAGTAGGCCTGTCCCAAGAGGGGAATGAGGGAGGGAAACCTGGACTGCAGCTGTATTAGCACTCGAACATCTACATTTATGGTAGGTACAAAACTGTACTATGTTCATCGTGCATACAGCTGCAGTCATAACAGATGGGTAGAATCCCAAAGCTAAGAAAGGGGTGGTAGGCACTAGGTGGAACTAGGAGGAGCCAGGATGCCCTGCAAGACTGCAGTGGCAAAGCCTGCTCGAGTTTTGGAGTATAATGGTAGGTGGTAGTGCTTGGAGAAGGTATGCACAGAACTCCAAGTGGCTGCTTCCAAAATATCTTTGGTAGGAACTCCTCTGAGGAAAGCTGCAGAGGTAGCTGTGGCCCTTGTGGAGTGAGATCTGATGCCTGTAGGTACAGTTTTGCCATGAAAAGAATAGCAAAAGCGTATGCAGTGGGCTATCCATTTTGAGATTGTCTGTTTGGAAATTGGCTTTCCTTGAGCTCCTACAGCATAGGACACAAAGAGCTGTTCTGATTTTCTGAAAGACTTTGTTCTGTCCAAATAATAACGCAATTGTCTGTGGATGTCCAAGGAATATAGTAATCTCTCCCCTTTGTTTTGAGGATTAGGATAAAAGGTAGGTAAGTGTATGGCCTGATTCAAAGCTACCCTGGATACCACTTTAGGCATAAAGGACGGGTTGGTTCGTAAGGAAACTCTGTCCTGATGGAAGATGATAAAAGGCTGCACAGCCATGAGAGCTTGTAGTTCTGAAACTCTACGAGCTGAGGTAACAGCCAGAAGGAAAGCTGTTTTCCAGGACAAATACTGCAAATCTGATGAGGCAGCTGGCTCAAAGGGAGGCAAGGTCAGTTTTTCCAGAATGAAATTGAGATCCCAAGCAGGTATTGGTCATTTCCTTGGGGGTATTAGATTCTTAGCCCCTCTGAGGAACTGTCTTAAGAGAGGGTGAGAGAATAAGGGTGGATCAGTGTTGTATTTTGCAGAAATGGCTGAGGCATGGATTTTGATGGAGGAGAATGAAAGTCCACTGCTTAGCAGCTCGGCTAGATACTGTAGTATTTGAGGTAAATTCAGTTTTCCAGGATCCTGGCCCTTTTTCTCATTCCAGACACAAAACAGTTTCCATTTTGCGGAGTAAGCTTTTCTAGTTGACGGCCTTCTGGCCTCCAAAATGACATCCTGCACCTCCTCGGAGAGTAGGGTCTGTTGTGATGCTAAGGAATCTTCCATGCGGCTAGATTGAGTGTTTTTAGCTGGCTGCGAAGAGTTTTGAAGCTGTGCAGAGTCAGGAGAAGAGGCATTAGAGGCAGGGTCCATGGTGGTGAATGCGTCAGGCTCCTCAGGAGTGGATACCAGCGTTGTATTGGCCAGTCTGGAGCAATGAGAATCATCTTTGGTCTGTCTGCTCTGGTTTTCAATAGAACTTTGGGCAGCAGAGGAAGAGGTGGGAAGGCATAAACTGTCATTGATGTCCAACTGAAAGAGAGAGCGTCCACTCTCCAGGCCTTTGGATGGAAAATCCTTGAGCAGAATTTTGTCAATTGGTGATTTTTGTGGGAGGCAAAGAGATCTATGTCTGGCCTTCCCCATGCTTGGATTATTTCTGTAAAAACTTTTGGATGCAACTTCCATTCGTGTGGATCTGTCATATTTCTACTTAGATTGTCTGCCAGCGTGTTTTCCTTGCCTGGCAAGTACTGTGCTTGTAGTTCGATTTGTAAGTCCATGGCCATGTTCCAAAGTGACATGGCCAGTCTGCATAGGGGGTATGAATGTGTTCCTCCCTGCTTGTTTATGTACCACATAACTGTGGTGTTGTCCGTTCTTATCAATAGTTGACCTGGTTGCAGAAGGTCTTTGAAAGCTATAATAGCATTTATTACTGCTAGCATTTCCTTTTGATTGATGTGAAGGTGCTTTTCTTTTTGGGACCATTTGCCCTGAATGCACCGATCTGTCATGTGCGCCCCCCAGGCGTCATCCGAGGCGTCTGTTGTGATGACTTGATTTGCTTGAGGCTTGCTGAATGGAAGACCTGTGTTTGTTTGGCATGCTTGAGCCCACCACAGAAATTCCTTTTGTAGACATGGAATTAGTGGTATTATTGTTTCCAAACTGTGGCTGTGTTGAGACCATAGGTTTTTCAGGTACCATTGAAGTTTCCTCATATGCAGCTTTGCACATGGGATTAGTAAGATGCAAGATGCCATGAATCCCAGAGCCTGCAGGATTTTCCTTGCAGTCAGCCTGGTGCAATTTGCTAGTGCTCTGAAGCATTGAGTTAGTTGCCCCTGCTTCTCTGGCGTGAGGTAGGCCATCTGGGTGTTTGTGTCCAAATTGGCACCCAGGAAAATTATCTTCCGAAAGGGTATTAGCTTTGATTTCTTTTTGTTGACTGTGTATCCCAGAGAGTTCAACAACATTATTACATAAGCCAGATGTTTCAGAAGAATGTGCTTGCTGTCCGCTTGGATCAGGCAGTCGTTCAAATAGGGGTAGATTTGTATCCCTTGAAGTCTGCAGTAGGCAATTACTGATGCCAGGCATTTCGTGAATACTCTGGGCGCAGTAGATAAGCCAAAGGGCAATGCAGAGAATTGATAATGGGTTGAACCTGCAAGAAATCTGAGGTATCTTCTGCAATTGTGTCTGATTAGGACATGCAGGTATGCCTCCTTGAGGTCCAATGTTACCAGCCAAGACTCCTTGCCCAGCATGGGAAGAAGCTGCTGTAGAGTGAGCATCTTGAATTTTGGTAGGAGTAGAAATGTGTTTAGGATGGATAGGTCCAAAATAGGTCTCCAATCTTTTCCCTTCCTTGGTACCAGGAATAGTCTGGAATAAAAACCTTGACCTTGTTCGTGCGTAGGTACCTCTTGAATAGCTTTCATGTCTATGAGGTCTGTAATTTGCCTTTGTGCCTCTGCCCTTCGATCGTGTGGCAGGTTTGGCATGCCTCTCATTTTTGGAAGGGTGTGAAAATGGAATCTGTAGCCTCTGTTTATAATGTCCAGGATCCATTTGTCTTTTGTGACAATATGCCAATTTTTTGAAAATAATGCCAGTTTTCCTCCTAAGGGGGCTGCCATTTGAGTCTTGCTTGGCATGCAAAGGGGAAAGTCATTGGATTTGCTTTCTGAATGATTGCAAGTTATCCTCACCACCTCTGTGTAGGAGCTTGCCATTGTCTGCCTCTAAACGATCCTTGGGATTGTCCTCTGCCTCTCGGGCGCCTGTATCTACCTCTTTGGGGTCTGTCCGAGGCTGGAAAGGACCAATTTTTGGAAGGCCAATTTCTACTGAAACGTGGGGGTTGTACCTGTAGAAAATCTCACAGTTTGCATTGATTTAGCCTTTTCCTCCATTTTCCTTAATACCTCCTCAGCATTAGCACCAAATAATACATCCTTTTGTAGAGGGGCATCTAGCAATTTAGCTTTGACATGATCAGGCAAGGTTTGTTCCTTGAGCCAGGCATGTCTACGTACGACTGATCCTGTAACAGCAGCTCTACATGAGGCCTCTAGAGCATCAAAACCACATTGTAGGGTATGCTTACCCACTTGTTCTGCACTATGCATCAAATCCTGCAACTCCTTCAAGTCTGGTTGTTCAGGTTGTGACATTTTACTTTTCAATTGTGATAACAAAAACTGTTGGTATTTTAGCATATGGAACTGACAGTTTAAGGCCCTCATGGTTAAGGTAGCCGAGGTATATACCTTTTTCCCCCACCTTTCTAAGGATCTGGAATCTCTCTCGGAAGGTAATGGGTTTTTAGCAGTGGAGGCCTTAATTCCCTTGGGGCCCTGTGAGATGGTTTCTGGGTCAGCAGCATGGCTTTTGTATAGAACTTGGTGTGAGTCAGGAACCCTGTAGTACCTGTCAGGCTTGACTGGGGCAGGAGGCAGAGAATCCAGGTTAAGGCAGGCCTCCGAGTAAACATCATCTAGGATGTCCAAGACAGGAGGTATAGCCAGAGGCCTGTGCTGAGGTAGCAAGAGAAACTCCCTAAGCCTTTTCTTGGAATCTGAATAATCTTGGCCTTCCCAGTGGAAGTGTTCCCTTAAGGTATGCAAAGTTTCCCCAAATGAGTAATCCTCTGGGGGGGAGATACAGAAGGAATGGACTCCTCTGCATCAGAGTCTTCAAAAGAGGAGTAAGAATGTTCCTGATCATCCGAGTGCGCTGAAATAATGGAGCCCTGATCAGAGGAGGGGGATTCTTCCTCCACTCTGGGCCTTTTGTCCGGTGGGGGTTGAGAACCCCTGATAAGAGTAATTAAATCCTCAGCCATTTTAAGCATCTGTTTTTTAGGCATGGGGCCTGGAAATGGGCCCTGTGTAGCTCGTCTCTTAGAATGCATGGCTGCTTTAAACTTAGTGAAAGCCTTGATGGAAAAAGAAGAGGAAGGTCTGAAGACACCTCGAGTGGAGGTAGACCTGTCCACATTTTGAGGTTCAACACCAAGAGTGGCTTCGGTATCTGCAGTCGGGGTGTGGGCCAAAAAGCCTGCAACCTCAGGCACAGGAGACACCGCCAATGAAGTGTCGTCGGTAGTCAGGGGCTGCGTAGGTGCCTCGCTGAGAACCGGACCACATGTAGTCTGCTTTGGCGTGGTGTCGGTAGAGGCCGCGGACCTCGTGTGTCGGTCCTTATCTTTGCATTTTTTAGACAAAACTGGAGTCTGAGTATCCGACGACATAATATAGTTAAAAGTTTTTCCAAAATAATGCTGGGCGAACTCCGCCCGACGCTTAATGGTGCGTTTGTTGAATGTAGCACAAAAGCGACAGACCAAGACGTCGTGGTCTGGGCCTAAACAAGGTATACAGAGGGAATGGAAATCCTTATGCGGTATTTGCTTCCCATGTGAAATACAATTATTAACTTTGTCTGACATCGGTCTGAGGCAAGAAAAGTTTCCCCAATGGAGTACTTAGCTTTCAAGAAGACTTCGGTTTCAAAATTTTCGTAATTTCAGGAGCTGGCCGACCGGCACTTGCACACTGCTTCTGCTTCGGGCACCGCGCGGCAAGAAAGACTGGAGAAAATGGTGTTGGCTGGTTCCTTTATACCCCTGTCGCACTGACGTCAGGGAAGAAGCGACGACAACCGACGCCGGGCCCAGACTTTGGAATTCGGACGACTGAGGACCCGCCTGACGGCAGGAGAACCCATCTGTTATGACTGCAGCTGTATGCAAGATGAACATCATATTAATGGAAAACAATTTATGTTGGAGTTTAAAATGTAATGATTTAAATCAAAAGTTCGAAAAATGGAGAGCCAAAAGGTTAAGGAGTGAACTAGAAATGCTGCTTTTCTGGAATGAAGGAATATTCTGTGTGTGGGGGGGGGGCAGTGAAAGCAGGTATCCATGTTTCAAGTCATCATGAAAGCAACCTGTAATAGTAAATGAAGGGGGGCCTACAAGTTAGTTAGCTTTATGAGCTTCTTTATAATAAGGAATTTGTTTAACCTATAGTAGTCCAGGATGGATTTCCATTTCTTCTGGACACCATGAACTATAATCAGTAAAACTATGACACTGCTCTTTCAGAGGGACTCAGTACTTCAACAGCAGAGAGAAACCAATCTACTACAGAATTTGATAAGGCCACCTGTCCGGTCTGTGTACGTGTGTGTGTGTGTGTGGGGGGGGGGGGCACTTATGAATGGCTGGAAAGCCTTGAACTAGAAAAAAAAGGAAAAAGTTAGGATCATTTGCCTTTTGAAGAAAGAGTGCTCCTCTCATTAAATGGAGGAAAGAGTAGGAGATGGGTGGAAAGGTAAGCAGGACCTGGGTAAAACAGTCAAGCTGCATTGGCTGGAAGGTATATTTCTCCTGCTTTTGTCATGCTGCCCATCTTACCCTCTATCTCCTTTCCTATTCATGTTGCCCTCTATCTACTTTCCTATTTTTTTCCAAAGGCCTTCTTTTATTTTATTTTCTTTAAAGTGCTCCATTAAGGACAGTTTCCTCTATAAGGAACCATTCCCTAGTTCAGAAATTTTTATTTAATTTCAGAAATGAACACTTGCTTTGTCGTTTGTATTGTTTTTATTATCTTTTTCCCTTGAGTATTTTAAATGCATCTTAACATGAAAGACTAAACAAAAAACTTTTGTCTAAGGGTGCTTTAATAGCTCTCCTTTTGAAATCATCTGGTAAAAACTAATTTCCTAGGCAATCAATTCCAGAAACAGCTGCACCTGAAACTGCTACCCTAGCACAGGCATCTACAGAATCAGTTGCATTTGACTACATGTATTTTAGCTTTTACTACAGTCTGAAAAATCTAAGAAATGTTTCAAAGCTGCATTTTGTACTTCCTTCTATCACATCCTACAGCTGACTTAAAACATCCTCAGATATTGGAACAGGCAGGTTTTGCAGTTTACGGATCTTATCCAAGGTAGAAGAAACATATGCCATCTTCCCATATCCATACAGGATACAATTTTGTCTGTTGCCAGAAAAAGTGTTATTTAGTGGGTGCCAAGCTGGATCCTCTGGTGGCATCTACTGACATAATTTCAGGATGTAAAATAGAGCTCTTGAAGTACTTTGTTTTCTTCCTCCATCCTGCAGCATCTATTAGGGTTTTCTGCAAGCTGCTAGTAGTCAGTTCAATTCCATAGAAACATTATCTAAGACATCTCAAAATGCCTGAAAGATTAAAAGGATAAGTGCAAGGTTTGTGCTCTTTAATGTTCAACAATTCTAGAAAGTTAATGTCCTCAAGAGGACAATTTAAAGAACGTGATTCTTCTTCAGTATCATATTTTGGGGGAGTAAAACTGGTTAGAATAAGCAAGATCTTGAGCCTCATCTTCCCAGATGATACAAGCTGAAGACTGGAGGCAGGTAAACAAATTTGTGTCTATTCCCTCTCCTACGGCTTTTGTGTGGGAGGACTGTGGAAACTCAAGAAGTGTGTTTAGGGTCTTGAAGATGCATTGTTCTAGTGGTATAATAAAGTCAATCACAGCTGTGGTGTTCTACTAGACAGAGGAGAGCAACATCATTGATGACATGCTTGCATGCCAGCCTATGTCTGACTTAATACAGTGTAGCACAAAAAGCTTTGCCATTTCAGTTATAGACTACCTGAAAGCTACCCTTCAGGTGACCACACATTTATGTGGGATCTGACTTTATTACTATGGCAGAATGGTGTGGGTACACTAACAAGAGTACAAAAATTAACTGTATCGTCACTGAACTATCAACGACAGTGCAGCAGGGAGCCCCCTTATCCCAAGTGAGGTGGGCTTAATTTGTAAACAATAAACATGCTCTGAGTTGGCAGGTAAAAAACACCTGCATCTTCAATGCTTCTTGTTTGGCATCCAGTATAGAACATGCCACTGTAAAGATCATCTGTGAAACAAACAAGACTATTTGGAAAATCCGATGAGTAACAATAGCTTTAAAATTTCATTATCTGGGGAAGGACATGGAAACTCATCTGATGGTGGCACTCAAGGGATGCATTTAATTGCTCTCCAAAGACAAAGAAAATTTCTCACCACCTTGCTTGGACCCAGAAAGAAGTAATGACTGATATGTAAAGCCATGTCACACACCCTTAATGCACTCTTTTTAACTTTTGTATTCTAAATTCAGAACTGGTGAATCAAAGCATTACACATTTCAGGTAACAGATAAATAGAAGTTATGTTCTTACCATAACGTTCCATGTTAGTTGTCTTCTTCTCGCCTTCTTTCTTGCTGGATGGGTTCGGAGCCGACCTCGGCTCCGACTCGGCCACTCTAAAAGCTCGAGAGTTGGTTCCACCGGCTCGAGGCTCCCCTTATATCCCACAATGCTAGGCGTGAATTACCTCAGATCTTGTTTGTGAGCTAGGCCCAGCTAAAAATAAAACCAGAAATACTGGAAAAAGAGAGTCCACCTCTATAAACAAAGGGGAAGAGGAAAGGTGACCTGAAGCCTGATCTAGGAAAATATGCACAGCAGAGCATATACCTATAGCAAAAGAGGTGGTAGAAAGGGAGGTCACAATCAAACTCCTCTAGGTCTGTCCAGGCCAGGGGGAAGGAGGGGGCCAAGAAAGAAGGCGAGAAGAAGACAACTAACATGGAACGTTATGGTAAGAACATAACTTCTATATGTTAAGTTGTCTATCTCGCCTTCATTCTTGCTGGATGTGACCGCGTCCCTAGCACCTTGTCCCGGGTGGCCTAACGGAACAGACTCTTGAGAACAGTGGTACCAAAGTTAGCTCTATGTCTAGAAGCTAAATCCAACTTATAATGTGAAATGAAAGTGTGAGGAGTAGCCCAAGTAGCCGCTGCACAAATGGTGTCAATAGGCAGTCTGTCTTGGAAGGCTATAGAAGTAGCCAAAGCTCTGGTGGAGTGGGCCTTAGGTTTGTTAGGCAGCTTTTGGTGTCTAATTTCATAAACAATGGAAATCAGAGATGTTAGCCATCTAGATAGTGATACCTTGGAAACAGAAAGCCCCTTTCTGCCTTCTGCATAAGAGACAAACAGCTGGACAGTTTTTCTGAATTGTTTGGTCCTATCCAAATAGTACCTTAACTGACTATGAACATCTAGCCAATGCAATTTTTGTTCAGACCTATTAGAATATTCTGGAAAAAACACAGGGAGGTCAATGCTTTGATTTAGGTTTGACGCAGAGGCTACTTTAGGTAAAAAGGACGGGTTGGTTCGTAAGGATACCCTGTCTTTATGGAACAACAGATATGGTGGTCGACAGCTGAGTGCATGAAGTTCTGAAACTCTTCTAGCTGAAGTAATAGCTACCAGAAAGAGAGTCTTCCATGATAGCAATTTTAATGAACAGGAAGCTGCAGGTTCGAAAGGGGAGAATCAAAGAACTGAGAACTAAATTAAGGTCCCACGAAGGAGGAGGATTTCTTATAGGAGGTCTGAGTAGAAAAACTCCCTTCAAAAAGGCTTTGCAAAGCTTGTGGGACATGATGGCAGACTCTGAAATGCCCACATGAAAGTTAGATATAGCTGCCAATTGAACTTTGAGAGTAGAAGGAGATGAACCTGCATGAAAGAGCTCAGCTAGAAAATCAAGAACCATTTGGATGGGAGCAGTGAAAGGATCTAAGTCCCTTCCTTGAGCCCAATAGGCAAAACGTTTCCACTTACTAAGATAAATTTTTCGAGTGGAAGATTTATGTGAAGCTATTAAAATATCTCGAACAGTGTGAGATATTTGAGGAAGCCTGGCTAAGGTAGGAACTGGAGGAACCAAGCAGTGAGGTTCAGAGATGTTAGGGAGCGATGAAACTGACCCGACTGATGGATCAAAAGATCTGGAACTAGGTCCAGATGCCAGGGTTGCTCCAACAGAAATTGATGTAGAAAGGGGAACCAAACCTGTCGAGGCCAGTAAGGAGCAATGAGGATCAATGAGGCCTTCTGAGCGATAGCTTTCTGTATCACTTGAGAGATTAGTGGAAAGGGAGGGAATGCATACAGAAGTCCCCAGGGCCAAACTTGGACTAGAGCGTCTCTGCTGGGCTGGCCTGGTAAGGGGAAGAGGGTGAAATAATCTTTGCACTTGCTGTTTTGGGGAGTAGCAAAAAGGTCGCAGCAAGGCTGACCCCACTTGAGAAAAATTTTTTCCACAATAGAATCTTTCAGAGACCACTCGTGAGGCATGAGGATAGCTCTGCTCAACTTGTCCGCTATTTGATTGGACTTCCCGGGGATGTGCGTTGCTACCAGAAACCGCTGAGAAGAAATCGCCCATTGCCACAGTCTGAGTGCTTCTCGACATAGGGGATAGGACCTGGTTCCACCTTGTTTGTTGATATAACACACTACAGACATATTGTCCGTCTGGATTGCTATCGTTCCCAAGGGGAGAGAGTCTTGAAGGGCTTGCAACGCTAAAAGCACTGCTCTCATCTCTAGAACATTTATATGCAAGTGGCATTCGTCTGGTTGCCATATGCCCTGGACAGTTCTGCCCTGATAATGCCCCCCCCACCCGATCAGGGAGGCATCCGTTGTCAGAGTAGCAACCAGAGGGGAAGGAACAAAGGGTCTTCCCAGGAAGAGCTGAGGGGAAGACATCCACCACAGAAGATGATTCTTGTATGTTTGCGTAATCATAATGGTGTGGGACATCGGAAGTTGCTGGTATGACCATTGTGTGAAGAGCATCCATTGAAGGATTCTCATGTGGAATCTGGCTAATAGAAGTAGAGGGATAGCAGCCGCCATAATCCCCAATACTTTCAGAACTAACCTGGCTTTGACTCTGTTGCTGTTGAAGAGAAGAGAGACCAGTTTGCGTATGTCTGTTATTCTCTGATCTGTTAGTCTCGCAGACATGTTGACTGTCTAGATTTGCGCCTATGAAGGTAATAGCACGACAAGGCGACAAAACAGACTTTTCGCAATTTACTGATATGCCTAACTTTTGACAAATGCGAAAGGTGTAGTCTCTGGCCACTAGAAGAAGATTCCACACCAAAGTACGCGCACGCCGGACAACGTGCACGGCTCCAAAACCAAATAAGCATTCAAAAAACAATGAGCCAGCACGTACGGTTCAGTCGAACCAACTTTATTGACAACAAGATTCCTTAAATAAAGGAATCTTAATAAACAAGCAGCATACCGGTTTCGGCCATGTCATGGCCTTTATCAATGCAGTTATGAAAAAATGATGAGGAAACCCGACCCCTGGTGGCCCAACCTTATATACTCCATGTTTAAAGGGGTACATAATCTTATATAGTAAACAAATGCATTGGAGCAAAACAGCACATATACCACATCATAATACAAAAACTTCAACATAATAAACATATTAACAATGTTAAATATCATCGAAAAATAATAGTCTTAGTGATATTGTCATTTTTTGAGTGGCCTTGAAGGCAGCCAACACTGCTTGAGATGGATGTGTGGTTATAACAGGTTGAATCCTGATAAGTCTATGGGTTGTTGTTAATATTATATCTTACGGTGGCAATATACTAATATATAACTGTGTTTTGGGCAGAGACGTATGTCGGCCTATGGAAGGGCAATATTTTCTAGAGTTGAATTATCTATTCAAATGAGTGTATTTTTTCTGGATTTATTTCCGGTTATTACACTTTTGGTATTTGTTTGGTTATATTGCCTATTAAGACAAAGGTCCCTGTTTTTGATGAAGAGCTCCTTTTGTATATTGTGCCACTTATGGTAAGATAGTTAAAAGGTTCAGTTTATCTGAATAATTTTCAAATATAGCACACCTAACATGGACAATATTATATACATGAACTGATAGATATTGTGGGTGTTTTCAAGGTCACTCTGTTATTCGGGGTCCGTATACTATAATATATTGGAGTGTCTCATATTTGAAATTATGGACATTGGGGAGTTATTAAAGGGTCTTTCGGCCGATCAAGACAATTTGGAGGTGTTTGGTTTAAATAATGTATCAGGACCGAACTCTACAAATTTATTATTGGATGGCCCATCACAGTGCAATAACATGTTTTCTAAGCTCAATAGACAAATGAAGGCTTTACGCACGAATGTATGGCATTTGAAACTTTTCAAAGCCTACAAGGTCAAGGATATCACTCCTAGGGGACTAAGAGTCCGTATACAACCTATTGTGGCCAATATAGATAGTGAGCTTTCCAAGGAATGGGCGGAGGCACAACATTCATCATCTATGCAATTTGTTGATTGTTTATTAAGGTATTATGACAGGACTATTCAGAGTCAACTTACAGAGATTGAAAATTTGTGTGGGGAGGTAGAGAAATTTAAATCTGAAGTGGTATATTCACAACAAGTTTCAGACCTGGCTAAGGACCTCTCAATATTGGAAAAACAACTTACAAAAAGGAAGATTAACAAGTTTAATCGTGATTTGATGGACTATGAAAAAGGCAAACCTTTTGTAAATCAAAAATCAGTGAGATTTCAGGATTTTAGATCTAGCAATAGCTATAATAATAAGAAAAGACCAAGGTCCATCTTAAGACATCATAAATCAATGTCTGATACTACATCAGAAGAGGAGGCTTCTTCTGTAACGGATGGGGAAGGTTCCCTACGCCAGGTGTCCCCAGCGGCGAAAAGGAAACAGCCCCCCCCTTTAGAGTTAGGGGTAGGAGGCGGGGGGGTAAGAAGCATAAGAACAGATTCCGGCAACATAACATTGCAGTCCCTGTTACAACAAATGGTGACATAAATGATAACATACATAACATTTCCTCTTTTGAACTTTCTCCAGCACATATTAAACTGCTGAATAAAGGGCTTTCTTTTGTACCCTCATTTTTGGTTTCAGAAACTCAGTTATTACAAGATGTTGATGAATTTTGTAGAATACTTAACCTAAAAATCTTTTTTGCAGATCAGGAATATACTCAAAGATCTTCTGATTTTAGGTTTAGGAAATCCAATTTTGTTCCTCCCATGAACAAACATGTGTCCATTTTTAGAGAGTGTATAATGAAGGAGCTACATTTCTCCAATTTATATGGTCTTACCGAAAATAATTTAACAACTTTAGAAAGACAAGCTTTGGTTGAGCTTAGTACTAATCATAACATAGTTATAACTATGGCGGATAAAGGAGGAGCAGTTGTGGTTTTGGATCATTCATTATATAATCAGGAAGTTCTACGACAGTTGGCAGATTCTAGTTTTTATATGGCACTAAATGTGGATCCGACTCTTTCTTTTAAGAGAGAAATTGATGATTTTTTGGATCTATCGGTGCAGCAGGGTATCATTACGACACAGGTGGGTGGGCAACTTAAGGTGGATGAGCCCAGTTCTCAGTATCTGTATATTTTACCCAAAATACACAAAGATCCATTGCATCCCCCTGGGAGACCTATAGTTTCAGGTAGGGGTTCCTTAACGGAACCATTGTCAGCTTTTTTGACCCATTATTTGAAACCTTTGCTGCCGTTCATTAGGTCTCGCATTAAGGACACCACCGAATTTCTGAATATAATTGATGATTCCCAACTAGAATCTCACTGGTTACTTTGTACTCTTGACGTGGCTTCATTATATACAAATATTCCACATGATCAGGGAATTCTAGCTGTTTCCTTTTGGTTATATAAATCAAACCTCTATTCTTTAGCCTTTAATAACTTTTTGATTAAGCTCACTGAACTGGTATTACGAAAGAATATCTTTTATTATGCAGGTAAGGCTTATTGGCAGATTAAGGGCACTGCGATGGGTGCTTCTTTTGCACCCATCTATGCTGATTTGTTCATGGGATATTATGAGGCTGGGTATATATATGATGACCAACATAACAAATTTTTACAACATCTGGATATCTGGCGGAGATATTTAGACGATTGTTGGATGGTGTGGCATGGAGATAAGCAAAGTTTAATACAGTTTGTGGATTATTTGAATAATAACAGTTTTGGTATTCGGTTCACTGCTAATATTGAACTTTCAGAGATTGTATTTTTGGATGTTAAAGTTTGCAAACTTGCGGATAATACTTTATCGACTACTATATATCGCAAGTTTCCCAAATACAATACTTTGTTACATGCTAATAGTTCTCATCCACGCCACACCATCCACAACATTCCGAAATCTCAATATATGAGAATCAGACGCATTTGTTCATCGGATAAAGATTATTTGGAATGCAGTCTGGACTTAAGGCGCAGGTTTCTAACCAGGGGGTATGAATCTCAAATATTAGGGAAAGCTGAAGGTCAAACTTCCAAAATGGAACGTCAGGATTTATTATGTTATAAAGCAAATAACAGGGATGGTAACAAAACAAATTATATTCAACCAATAAGGTTGGTGACTACCTATGGGAATAACACCAATCGGTTTAGGGATGTCATTAACCAACATTGGGGTATTCTTTTGTCACATGAGGTTCTAGGTAGGTTGTTGCCGGCAAATTGTCAGTTTTCTTACCGGAGGGGACGGAATATGAATTCTCACTTCACACATTATAAAAGATATGTTCCAAATATACCACAACAAAGAACTTTAAGTGGTGACATACTAAGGGGGTGTTATCCTTGTGGGCATTGTGCTGCTTGTCAACATTTGCAACAAACCAAAGAATTTTCTAGTAAGAATACATCACGAATTTTTGAAATAAGGGTTTTTGCCAATTGCAGCACAGATTGGGTGGTATATCTGGTTACATGTAGTTGCTCTGCATTCTATGTTGGACAAACATCCAGACCTGTCAAATTTAGAATAGGGGAACATTTAAGTGCAATTAAGAATAAACGTGTTGCCAATGCCCTATTTAAACATACCTTGGAGCATTCTTCGGCCATTTTTCGGTTTGTTGTTATAGATAGGATTATCCTACATAGGGGTTTCAAAGCAGGATGGCATCAAAAACTTGATCAAATGGAACAAAGGTGGATAATTCAATTGGGTGGTCTATTTAGACCTGGTTTAAATATGCTAGAATAGAATTTTGTAGGCCATGTGTGTGTATATATATTGTGTATATATATTATGACTTATGTATTATTCATTGATTTTGGTTCTAGGCATGTTAACTATCTCAATAGGAATGTGGTGGATATATACATATTTCCATAGGAAATAGGATTTGAGCTTATGGGTTTATAGACCTAGGTATATAACATATATGATTTGGATAGTTTGACCAATTTTGTGGTATAAGTGGGAATGTAGGTTTATTATAAACTTTGAGGTTTATGACTATAGAGAACAAACAACCATATATAGGTTGTTTATATATAGAAACTGTCCTGATAAGTTGTTCTGATCATCTTTTAGGTCCCTAAACATTTTGGCCATGGGAGATATACATTTATACATTTTTGTATTTTATTATTTTATATTATTTTGTATATTACTTTTACAATAATATTATTATTTTTTTATTATTTTTCGATGATATTTAACATTGTTAATATGTTTATTATGTTGAAGTTTTTGTATTATGATGTGGTATATGTGCTGTTTTGCTCCAATGCATTTGTTTACTATATAAGATTATGTACCCCTTTAAACATGGAGTATATAAGGTTGGGCCACCAGGGGTCGGGTTTCCTCATCATTTTTTCATAACTGCATTGATAAAGGCCATGACATGGCCGAAACCGGTATGCTGCTTGTTTATTAAGATTCCTTTATTTAAGGAATCTTGTTGTCAATAAAGTTGGTTCGACTGAACCGTACGTGCTGGCTCATTGTTTTTTGAACACTAGAAGAAGATGCCTGGTGGGAGCTGTGAGGAGCCAGTCGTCCAAATATGGAAACACCTGGAATCCTTGACGTCTCAGGTGAGAAGCTACCACTGCCATGCATTTGGTAAACACCCGGGGGGCAGTGGTGAGTCCAAAGGGCAGGGCTCTGAATTGAAAGTGACTGGTTCCCAGCCTGAAGCGGAGGAATCTTCTGGAGCGTCTGTTCATTTTTATATGATAGTACGCATCCTGAAGGTCTATAGAGCACATCCAGTTTTCCTTTCCCAATAGGGGAAGGATGGACTGTAGCGTGACCATCCGAAATCTTGTTTTCTTGACAGACTTGTTCAAGATACTGAGATCCAAAATTGGTCTCCAGTCCCCTGTTTTCTTTGGAACTAAAAAGAACCTGGAGTAGATTCCGGATCCTTGCTGGTCTGCTGGAACTGGCTGAATTGCTCTTTTTGCAAGCAGCTTTGAAATTTCCAAAGCTGCAAGATCCCTTTGAGCGGGTGGAACATCTGGAAGGGATTTTTTTGATTGGTTTGGAATGCGAACAAAGGGAATGGAATAGCCTTCGGAAATGATGGACTGTACCCACTTGTCTTGAGTTAGGGATAGCCAGGCTTCTGGGTACAGTAACAATCTTCCCCCGACTGCCTCCGAAGGTGGACAGTCGGGCAACACCTCAGGGATGCTGGAAGGGCTTATCGGAAAAAGTTTCTCGATTGCCCTGGTTCTGCGGACCCCCTCTGCCTCTGGGGCGACGTCTACCATTATTGTTCCCTCCTCTGCCTCTGGAGAGGAACAGACTCTGTGCGTCAGGCAAATTCCCTTGAGATTATTTGCGGAACCACATTTTCCGACTTTTCTGGCCTTTGGGATAAGGTCTAGAAGGAGTAGAAAAACGGACTCCGACGGCAGACAGAGTTTTGCCATCCGTCTCGCACCTAGTCAAGGTTTCTTTCACTTGAGGACCAAAGAGAGATGATCCATCAAACGGGGAATTAGTGAAAGACGTTTTAAAGGGGTCCGCAAAAATGCATAGTCGCATCCAGGCATGCCGGCGTAAAGCGACACCTGTCCCTGCGGCTCTGCTCGCTCCATCAGCCGCATATGAAAGGAGGCGCATGGAGGAGTTAGCTATAGAATTCAGGGTAGCCAGCTGGGCGTTCATCTTGTCCTGAAAACCCGCAGCCGTAGGATCCTTCAACATCTCACTCGCTTCCTTGATCAAGTCTCTTTGGAGACGAGTGAAATGGCATAGGTAGTTCAGCGAACGCATAGCAAAGGTCGCTGACGAAAACATCCGCTTCCGTACATGTCCCTAGACCTAGATTCCTTATTAGGGGATGGACAGGCACTGAAGGATCAGCTAGTTCCTTCTTGGTGGCAGCAGCTACCACCATAGCATCCACAGTAACTCCTTTGGTCAGAAATTGTTTATCAGTCGGTGCTGTTATAAACTTTGAAGGTCTCCTGGGGGTGGGGTCCACTGAGTCAGGAGCCGTCCAGGCCTTCTTTGCTACCACCTGCATGAGGGGGTCAAAGGGGGGGGCACCCAGGAGGTGGAAGGGCGAGAGCCAAATGCCTCAAGATACACAGATTCATCCTCCGAAGGGTTAAGGGCTGGCCAATTTCCCCTCTGTTTAAGGATCTCTAGAATGTCTGCGAAGGAGACATCTTCAGAAGGGGAACGGGGGGGAACCCTCGGAATCCTCTAAATCTGTGTCAGAGGTGACAGACTCAGGTGAGTCTATGTGTTTCCTCTTACACTTTCTCTTCCTAGGGGGCTCCCCTGCCAAATCAGGAGAGGCCTCAGAAGAGGATGAAATCCCCACAGGGGATTCTTGAAGAGTTGGCTCTCTGCGGTCAGGGATGAGGGAGAGAGTAGACATCACCTGAGGCACCAAAGAGGGAGGGGCGGACGGAGCCGACTGTGGAGTTGAACCAGGTGCCAACACACTCCGCATGACCTCGAACGCACCCCTGTCAGGCAGAGCCAGAGGTCCCCGCTCCAAGAAGCTGAGAACCTCCCTCGGCACCGACAGAGATGGCTCCGAGGCCGATGTCGGAGCCGAACTAACCAGCGCCGAAGCACCGAGAGGGAGAGCGGGGTCAGACAAGGGTCCGATGCCACTCACCCCCTCGGAGCCGACGAGGGAAGTCCGGCGCCGAGATTCTTCAAAGGAAGAAATCGGAGCCGACGACGGAACCGAAGACAATTGTATCGGCTCCGACGCTACCACAGTCTCGGTTCCGAGACGCCCCGGCTCCGAGCTCAAAGGAGTCGGAGGAGGAATATTTTGAGGAATAGGTTGAAGCATCGACTGATGAGTCGGGCTCTGAAGCATTTGGGCCAGTGCCTCGGACTTTAGAAGTCGACTCACTACCCTCTGAAGGTCATGATCCGAGAGCCTCGATGATCTAGGAGTGAGATCTATGGCTCCGTTCAGACAGCAAGGGAGACGCTGGAGCCGAATGAACGGAGCCAAGGGATGGTGACCTAGACCTCTTTCTAGATGTCGGCTCCGATGGTCTGATCGGAGCCAACCCAGGAATTTCCAATACCTCGGCTCCAGCCGGAGCCGAGGGAACCACAGAAGCTGTAGTCAAAGACTCATCGGCTCCAGCCGGAGCCAATGTAGCAGTAGGTTTCGAAGCCTTAGGCCTTGACTCAGAAGCTGGAGTCGAGGACTTAGAAGCCTTGGAAGGTTTTCCCGAGGTAGCAGTAAGGGAACCTTCAGGCTTAAGCAAACCTCTTAGTATGAGTTTGTTTTTTCTTTCCTGCAGGACTCTAGGGCTGAAGCCATGGCATACAGCACAAGAGTCCTGCAGGTGTAAAGGTCCCAGGCAGTACACACAAGAAGTGTGACCGTCTGTCAGAGACATTTTCTGACAGCACGAGTCACACTTCTTGAAGCCTGAGACCTTTGAATCCTTAGACATTGTTAAGGAAAGTGTAACCAAACACACACTCAAACACACTGATTACACTTTACACAAACTAAATTTCAAAAAATTATAACTAAAAATTATACTATCCCAAGTTTTTAGTTCCCTAACAAGAAACACAAACACTCCCTAAGGGGATAGAAAGGCCCAAAGGCCTGAGGAAGAACAATAAGTTCTTTGTGGGAAAAAGAGTGGAAAACAGGAGAAAAGGGGGTCTGAATCCACTAAACTAAGGGAAATAACAATAATGAATTAAATTAAAGGGGTTTAAGTAGACTATACTTTATTCTACAATAACTCACCTGAAGCCGGTAGAAACCAAACACCTCGATCGCTGTAGCGGCAAACGAGATCTGAGGTAATTCACGCCTAGAATTGTGGGATATAAGGGGAGCCTCGAGCCGGTGGAACCAACTCTCGAGCTTTTAGAGTGGCCGAGTCGGAGCCGAGGTCGGCTCCGAACCCATCCAGCAAGAATGAAGGCGAGATAGACAACTTAACATCTATTCTTTGGTAAAGTTGATTAACATTACAGACACTGTCACAGAAAAAAATTCTTCACATACAAAATTAATTAAAAGATCTCATTCAAACAAAGAGAATGCTCACCACAACAGCAGCTAGCAATCAGTTTACTCCCACTAAGAAGGGGGCTTCCAGTGTTGGGACTCCAACTGAACTTCTGTGCAAAATATTAACCTTTTTTGTTACAGACAGAAAAAGTCTGCAGCTACTTCTTTTGGGACATTTACAGCAGCATCTGTTTTGTGAGAAACAGACTGCAATAGGATGGCATATATTTTGCAGTGGTATCTTTTTTTTTTGGAATGAGTATGGACCTCTGAACAGCGTACGGTTGTCTATGCACCTTGTATGTTTACAATAATAAATTCCACTTATCTTGAAAGTTGTTCTTTTGTTGCTCCTTTATAATGCTTAGGTGTAAAGTTTGTGTGTTATGGACTACAGTCTACAACAAAAATCTGCCAAAGTTTAGATCACAAGTACCAGAGCCATCAGCAGTCATGCATTTCATTAAAATGATGGTGATTCCTCCAATCTAAATTGGCCCTTGCTGGAATAAAATATTTTCTTTTGTTTCTCTTTCTCCCTTTCTTTTTTCCACAACAGTTCATATTGCAATCCTGTGGGCTAAGCAAGAACGTAGGGAAAAAAAAAAAAAAAAAAAGATGACCTGAAGGATTTGCCTTGTAGGAAAAGCTTTATGGACATTGTCATTCTGAAGAAAACAGAAGATCAGGACTACATGCAATTTATGCAGCAACACCTTATAAGACAGAATGGCTTGCCTAAAAGTACAATTAGGATCAAGTGGACACACACACACACACATACATACTACATATATGCCAGGAGTTGATCTTCAATTAAATAGTAAGAGCATATATTAGTTCAGCTGGAAACCTATGAATTAAAGGAGCAGACTCTGATTGCACTACGGGAAAGTCCACAAGGTCAGAGACAAGAGGTTTGTCAAGAATGGTCACTGCTAGGAGGAAAAGAAGGGCAACAATTACTGCATCTATCAGAGTATAAAGTAAAGAGGATTTGCTTTTGTCTGCTCTACCCTGCATATTTAAAAGTATAATTGTCAATAAGGGTCTAAGACTTTAGCAAAAGCTCAGGAAACAGTGATGGGTGTACATGATATTATTTCGAAACAGAATGGATAAAACACGTGACGCAGAAGAAAGAAATGAAGGCCCAACTAAGGATGAAGACTCCAAGATTTAATGGGATCTGATTGTTCTGTATATTTACCAGTTAATTTTAGTAATGGGGAAAAAACTGTTCTTATGATCAGCAAAACAATGCAAAGTCTGATTAAGTGAGCCCTGAGAGAATGTACTTAAAACAAGTTTTGAAGAAAACCGCAAGGGTCCTAGTGAGTGGCAGTGAAAACAGGTCATTTAGTAATATTACTAATTTATAGATGTTAACAGTTGGTGAAAACTGGAAGAAAAGACATATGCTGGCTCCTTTTGAGATCCCTGTATTTACTGCAAACTTGGGTTATGTGACAGGTTCCATCAAGTTGAAATGAACAGACAACCAAAAGTTACTGCTGAAAAGGAAAGTGGAACTTAATAGCAGCACACAAATGATATTGATATATTATATACATACAAATATTTCAAGAAGGGGCATTAATGTCTTCTAGCCTGCCAATGTACCGAAACAGTTGTTCCCATAATAACTGTTCAGGCTGTTCTTAAAAATATCTAAACTAGTCTTTGCTTTAATGTAGTTTGGTAGTCTGGTCCATACATCAGCTGCTCTCTCAGAGAACGAATCAGTACACTTCTCATTTTTATAGAATCTTCTACATAGGTTGTCTGATGATTCGCTACTATTTTTTGACAACCCAAATATTTCCAAAGAAAGTTATCTCTAAATGCCCTACATACCTGAATAAGATCTCCTCTTAGATATCTATAAACAGAGACATTGTACAGGTTCAGATAGTTCAGTCTTGCATAATAATTTAAATTTTCACATCCATGGATGCTCTTGGCATATTTCCGTTGTACTCCTTCTAGTTTATTCATGTTTGTTTTCTCATAAGGTGCCCAATATTGTTATTCCATACTCAAGCTTGGGTCTAATGTAATTAAACAATGACATCATCATTTCTGATTTCCTAGACTTTATAAATCTTTTTATACAACCTATAGATTCATAACTACCATAACCCAACTGGTTGATATAATTACAAAGACTCAAAGATAGATCTACCCACATACCCACGTCCTTAAATGAATCTACAGTTTCAGTCTCTGTGCGCTGTATTAAATATTCACCTTTCAGTTTATGTCTCCCAAATCTCATATGCTTAGTTTTTGATGCATTTATCAGCATATTACTCTCCTGTGTTTAAATGGTCAATTTAGTCAAGTTCTTTTGCAGACAAGCCCCATCTGTAACGCATTTAATCAGTTTACCCAACTTCAGGCCATCTGCATAGACTGTAGAATACCTCAGATGAAAAAAGGTCTAAAAGATGCAATCTAAACAAGTCAGGGCCTAGGACAGAGCCCAGTGGGACACCCTGACTGTAACCAAGAATTTCACTTGTCTAACTGCTGTAGATACTTGCTATGTCCAAACTGTAAGCCATGTAGCCATCCATCTTATCAAGAGATAATCAATATCTAATTGTAATTTATTGATCAGTGTTTTGTATATGACCCTGTCAAATGCTAAAGTTAAATCTATATAAAATTACATTACAGCGCAACTTTTCATTCATAGCTGTTATTACATTGTTACAGAACATTGTGTTACAGGTACTAATAGATCTATTTTCAACATATACATTGCTGATGTATGGTTTCAAGCCCCAACATTTCTAGTTCTGACAACAACTTATTCAGTATTACCTTCTCCATTATTTTTCCACAATATTAAAGTAGACTTTAAGGTCTATATGGCTCTGGATTTGTCTTACTCCCCTTTCCCTTAAAGGCAGGTTTATTAAGCACACATTTCCAGTCTTGAAGACTCCCCATATTTACATGGCCCAGTAAAAGATATAATGCTACTATAAGGTCTTGCTGAAGTGTTCTCAGGTTATTATTACTTATTCAGTCTCCTACCAGTGCTTTGTTTGGATCCAGTTTTTTGATGTAATCTATTTTGATTCCAGTATCTCGGGTTACCTGGATATCATTAGAACTTATCACCCCCTTTGTGGAGCCAAACTGTTTTGCATACGATTCTGAAAATATATAAGCTGTTGCATCTGAGAATAAATTTTAGACGCTATACACAGTTTTAACCAAACAAGGAACTCGCGACAAACAAATCCACAGTATAACAGTTAACGAATTCACCATGAAAACCACTACGAAAATAGGTGAAACAGCAACTTTGAAAAGTTAAACTGATACTTTATTAAAATAACAGGTTAAGCGCTTTCATCTAAAAATACTTTAGACTTCATCAGAACCCAGTCTGTTAACCAAGCCTTGTTTAAATAGTTTAACCCCCCAATCAACACTCATGTCGTCAGTAACAATTAATAATTCATAAGACTTTCAAAGGATTTTCAAAATACAAGTAAATCCAACTTTCCAAAATACTAATGTATAAAAAATTACACTACAAATATAACAATAAAATCAAATACCATGACTCTACCAACTGTTCATTACATAAAATGTATAATATACACAATACATAACCACATATATTTAAAAACAGCGAATACATGTCAGAAAGTGAAACTTTCCTTATGTTACTAGTACATCATGTCTTAGCTTGCAACACTGGTTTTACTGATATATATTCATTAATGCCAGGAGGTGTAGTGGCATTCAGCAGAATCTGCCACCTAACCTCCTTTTCTCCCAGAATTGCCTTAATGTTACCACCTCTGCTTGATATATTAACTACTTCTAATAATGCAAATTTAAATGTAATGCAGCTTTTATTGTCCCTAATGTGCCTATAGAAGGCATTATTTTTATCCTTTCTCCTGATTGCGTACAAATGGTCATAAATTCTATCTTTTAAATGTCTCCCAGTCTGTCCAACATAGAAACTGGGACACAAGGTACAAAGCGCAAAATAAATAACATTTTTTGTTTGACAATTGCCATAGCTAAATTGTATGGCAGTTTTACTAATGTTGCCAACCTCAACTGTCGTATCCTCTAATATTGCTCCACACTGATTACAGTGTCCACATTTTTTTGTACCATTCTTGCACCCCTTTATGAATAACCCATCCTTTTCAAACCACTTTTTTTAAATTATTACCAACACTGTGTACAAATCTAGGTTCATTTCCAATTAGAGAAAACAACCTCTCATCACACAAACATTCCAATTGTTTCTGATGATCTTTTTAACCTGTTCAGTGTGACTATTATAAGGCAACATACAGGCCCTGTTATAATCTAAACCATCTTTACTAGTTATGGGAAAATCATCATTCCTATTATAGGCACCCAACAGAAGTTTTATACTTTATATCCCACTGACTACTAACATAATCAATAGCGTCATCAACCAAATGTGCTGGATATCCTCTTTCCCTAAACATAGATCAAATAAAATTCAGCTCCTGCAGCATCTCCTGATGGTCTGATGTCATGTGCTGCACGTATACATTGTCCTTTGACTATATTATTTTTTTGCTTAAGGGGATGGCAGCTATTGTATTCCAAATAGGAATTACTAAAAGTATTTTTCCTATACATCTGGGATTTAAACCCACTTATAGTAGTGGAAATATATGCATCTAAAAATGCTATGCCCTCTGTACTGATCTGATATGTGAGCCTTAAATATGTAGTGGATGTAATGAGATATTGAACACAATTTTGTGCATCATTAATATCTCCTTCCCATATAATAAATACATCATCCAAAAAGCGGACATAGCTTTTGATTTGTTTGTAATATTCACTCAAAAATAATTTTCCCCAGTCTAATAAAACTAAATTGGCATATATTGGGGCACTAGCCACCCCCACAGCCACACCCTTGCTCTGCCTATAATATTCACCTTCAAAAAATATAAAATTATAATCCAAAACTAAATTCATAAATTCACTAATTAAAGTGACCCTGTCCCATTCCAAATCAGTGTATCTATGTATACTGTTAATGAATCTCTCCATCCCATCCTCACGTGGGATGCATGTAAATAAAATCGACCACAAAGATTGTGACCAATATTAAATTAGGTTGCCATAATGAGGGGGTTAACCTTCCCAAGAAATCCCACGAATCTAACTACATGTTCAACTTTCATGTATATAGGTTTCAACCAAGAATCAACCACTTTCCCAAAAGGGAAGGTCTTGGACCTACTTCCAGAAATTACAGGTCTAAAGGGTGGCTGGAAGATATCCTTGTATATCTTGGGAATACCTATCATCGTAGCCAAAATGGGATACTCAACTTTCAAAAAGTTATATAAATCAATATCGATCCTGTCCTCAATGAGATATTCTTCCAATAGTGCATCAATTCTTTGGTAAGCAATATTAACCTCACTGATGGAGGATGTCTCATATCTTTCAGAATCTTGTATAATGAGTTGTAATTCATTCAAATAATCAGTAGTCTCATATAAAACTACCCCACCCCCACCCTTATCGGGTTGCATAATTCTGATATTGGAATTATTACACAGATCACACAATTTTATACTCTTCTTTACTAAAATTATAATGTACAACTTGTTGTCTATTGTTATTCATATATCTATATACTGGATATATAACTATTTTTTCAAAACTAGCTAAGGTAGGGTGTAAATGAGGTGTAAACACACTTTTCTTATGAAGGGGCGTTGGTACTAATTGTTTCTTAGTTCCTTGAAAATATGCAGAGAGATTTAATTTCCTTAAGTACAACTTAAACTGAATTATATTATCTACGAAATTAAATCTTGTGTGGGGTACAAATTTCATGCCCTTTCTAAATAAGGCAAAATGAGCATCTGTTAACTGCAAGGATGTATAATTATAAATAAAAAAAATATTTTGTCCATATCGTACATCATTATATTTAATGATGCAGTCCTTGTTACTGTCTACCAATTCTCCCTGTTTTCTCTGTACTGAAGTGGCTGTTGCTTCCACCGATTGTTCATTCTTTTCCCATACTGTTCCCCCAATAAGTCTCTTGTTCTAAAAAAGACCTATAATTATCCTGCCTATATTTCATTCCATTGTTTGCTGCATCATTAATTCTACCCTTATAATTTGGCATATTGTATGGTTTGCTTTTCTTATTTCAATTGTACATATTTCCCTCTTTATATTGTTGCAAGTCTCTTTTTAATTTCTCACATTTCCTTTTAAAAATTTTTTGAGAATTATTATCTGCTACCTTGAATTATAAACCTTGCCACTGGTCAAATACCAAATCTTGTGCAATGACACCATTCAGTCTATCAACTTCCTTAATGACATTGGCTAATTTGTGATCATTACATTTCAAAATGAATTTCATAAAGCTTATACCAAAGCCATCAAACAGTGTATTGCATTCAAGCAGCAAGCTAAGACATGATGTACTAGTAACATAAGGAAAGTTTCACTTTCCGACATGTATTCGCTGTTTTTAAATATGTGTGGTTATGTACTGTGTATATTATACATTTTATGCAATGAACAGTTAGTAGTGTCATGGTATTTGATTTTATTGTTATACCTGTAGTGTAATTTTTTATACATTAGTATTTTGGAAAGTTGGATTTACTTGTATTTTGAAAATCCTTTGAAAGTCTTATGAATTATTAGTGGTTACTGATGACATGAGTGTTGATTGGGGGGTTAAACTATTTAAACAAGGCTTGGTTAACAGACGGGGTTCTGATGAAGTCTAAAGTAATTTTAGATGAAAGCGCTTAACCTGTTATTTTAATATAGTATCAGTTTAACTTTACAAAGTTGCTGTTTCACCTATTTTCATAGTGGTTTTCATGGTGAACTCGTTAACTATTATACTGTGGCTATACACCATTTATCAATATGCATGTCTTTACTCCTTCCACATCTTATTTATAAAATGGTTTCTTATTATGCTCAATATCTTTATATACATTTTCTTCATGCCCTTTCTAAATAAGGCAAAATACGTTTCTTATTATGCTCAATATCTTTATATACATTTTCTTCAAAATGTTCTTGATCTCGTCTCACACTATACTTAATTGGTTTGTCCAGCTTGTTTATTTCAGTTTTCAAAGCTGTAGTTCAACCTTTTTCATTTCTTATATTTTTCTTTCTCACCTTAATCAGGTATCTTCTTACGGAAATATATCTCCATAATATTGCATGCTTAGATCCTAATATATATATTTTTTGCTTTAAATAAACAACTGTTTTGGTTCCATATAGTCTGCAATTAATATTATGTGCATTGGTTTAGATTTCAGTATGGCAGAATTATCTAGCAACAAATTAACTTTCATAACCCCATGATCACTGCACATCAACAGTGGTAAAACCTGACATGAAGTGTAATTTCTTTAGGACCACAAGCAATGTTTAGTATATTCCTTTCCCTGGTAACTTTTTTTTTTACAATCTGAAGCAATTGCTGTTCATGAACATATGATTATGAATAATTTCCTTACTAATGCTGTTGAATCACTACAATTCCTGTTTGTTTCTGGTAAATTGAACTCCCCGGCAACTATTACTCTTCCCTCTTATTTTGTGCAAGAAAAGTATGAATTCCTCTAGGTCACCGGCCATACCTCTCAAATCTCCCCTGATTTTCAAAGATGCCCCTGATATTGACTCAATTTTTAGCTCTGTCCCTCTCAATCCCTCCTAAAATTAGTGACTTTTGGAGGAAAGATGAACTGCACTTAATGAATAATGACAATAATTAATAGTTAGACTTTTTACTTCAGAAAATGTGTATTAATTCATATGCTCTGATTCTGTCAATTTCTCAGGTTAATAGCACTAAGACTTTTAAAAGTGTCCCTGATTTTTTCTGGATTTCTCCCTAATTCAATTGAAATTTGTCCCCGATTGGTTGAGAGCTATTTTACACCAACACTTGACTTTGGTGGTCTGTACACTCCAACAATTGTTTCATGTTCCAGGGTTGTCTTTATTGTCACAGTTGCACAATCTATAGTATTAGTATTATCATTGAACAAGTAATAATCAACAAGTCTCAGCTATCTATTCCCTATCATAACACCTCCACCTGATTTTTTTGTTAGAAAGGTCTGTTACAGTAAAAACATTTATACCCTGAGAGAACTGGTTTCCAGTCATTGTTCTTTAATGAGAAGTTATGTACCTACCATAACGTTCCATGTTAGTTGTCTTCTCTCGCCTTCTTTCTTGCTTGATGGGTTCGGAGCCGATCCTCGGCTCCGACTCGGCACTTGCTAAGCCCGAGAGTCACTTTTACCAGCTCGAGGCAGCCCCATATCCCATGATGCAAGGCGGTAAGTACCCAGATCTCGTTTGTACCTATAGGGAAACACACCTAGCACAAAAAACTTTCCACTGAGGAAAGAAAGCAATTAGCCTAAAGGAAGGGCTGTAATGGGAACCAGGTAACTTAACTGGTGCCTAAAGAAGCAATCTTCCAGACAAAGGAGAAACAAGGTCTGTCCAGGATAGGGGGTAGGGAGGGAGGGTCGCAAGAAAGAAGGCGAGAGAAGACAACTAACATGGAACGTTATGGTAGGTACATAACTTCTCAATATTAAGTTGTCAATCTCGCCTTCATTCTTGCTTGATGGGACCGCGTCCCTAGCACCTCTATCCTGGGTGGCTCAATGGAACAGACTCTTGAGAACCGTAGAACCAAAACTGGCTCTATCCCTGGAGGCCAAATCCAATTTGTAATGAGAAACAAAGGAGTGGCCCAAGTGGCTGCTGCACAAATAGTGTCTAAAGGGAGTCTAGCCTGAAAGGCTGTGGAAGTGGCTAAACTTCTGGTGGAATGCGCTTTTGGTTTTGAGCACAGCTGTTTGCCCCTGAGCTGATAGATTTCGGAGATGGTGGAAGAAAGCCATCTAGATAAGGTCACTTTGGAAACAGGAAGGCCTTTCTTATTTTCAGCACAAGAAAGAAAGAGCTGATCGGATTTCCTGAATTGTTTTGTTCTGTCCAAATAATATCCAAGTTGGTGGTGAACATCAAGATAATGTAATTTTTGTTCCGATCTGTTGGAGTAATTAGGGAAAAATACAGGGAGATCAATAGATTGGTTCAAATTAGTTTTCGAAGCCACCTTAGGCAAAAAGGATGGATTAGTTCTCAAGGATACCCTGTCCTTGTGGAAGACCAAATAAGGGGGACGAACAGAACTCCTGGCCGAGGTAATAGCGACAAGGAAGAGTGTTTTCCATGAAAGAAACTTCAGTGAACATGAAACAGCTGGCTCAAAGGGAGGAAAAATTAAGGATGTCAGCACTAGATTTAGGTCCCATTGAGGAGGAGGACTCCTGACAGGAGGTTTAAGGAGAAAAATCCCTTTTAGAAAGGCTCTACAAAGCCTGTGGGACATAATGTTGTGATCTGCAAACCCGACATGAAAGTTCGAGATAGCAGCCAACTGAACTTTAACCATGGAAGATGAAGAGCCTGAGTGAAAGATTTCCGCTAAAAAATCCAAAACTGCATGAACAGGGGCAGTAAAGGGATCTATATTCTTTGATTTTGCCCAACAAGAGAAGCGTTTCCACTTGCTGGTATAAATCCTTCTAGTAGAGGATTTAAGAGAAGCCACTATGACATCCCTAACCGGGTTAGAGATCATAGGAAGCCTGGCTAAGGAAGGAAGTGGAGCAACCAAGCTGTGAGGTTGAGAGAAGGAATAGACCGATGCAGGTGACCCGATTGGTGGATCAGAAGGTCTGGCACTGGGTCCAGATGCCACGGCTGCACCAATAGGTGACGATGGAGGAACGGAAACCAAATTTGTCGAGGCCAATAGGGGGCAATGAGAATCATTTTGGCTCTCAAAACGGTGGCTTTCTGGAGTACTTGTGGAATCAATGGAAAAGGAGGTCCCGGGGGCCAATCCTCGGTAAGAGCGTCTCTGGGGGGATGGCCTGGCAGTGGGAAGAGAGAGAAGAAGTCTGGGCATTTGCTGTTTTGGGGAATAGCAAAAAGATCGCAACATGGGCGGCCCCATTCTAGAAAAATCTCCTCCACTATAGATTGTTTGAGAGACCACTCGTGAGGCATGAGAATAGCTCTGCTCAATCTGTCCGCTAAAAAGTTGGTTTTCCCAGGGATATGCGTTGCTACCAGAAACCGATGAGAGGAGATCGCCCATTGCCAAAGTCTGAGAGCTTCTCGACACAAGGGGTAGGACTTGGTTCCGCCCTGTTTGTTGATATACCATACTACAGACATGTCCGTGTGAACTGCAATTGTTCCCAAGGGAAGAAAGTCATTGAGGGCTTGCAACGTTAAAAGCACTGCTCTCATCTCTAGGACATTTATGTGCAGGTGGTATTCGAACGGTTGCCACGTCCCATGAACCATCCTGCCCTGATAATGACCCCCCCCACCCGATCAGGGAGGTGTCCATAGTGACTGTGGCTACCGGGGCCGGGGCCGGGGATACAAAGGGTCTGCCCTGATGAATCTGGGGAGAAGAAATCCACCAGGATAGGTGGTTTTTGCAAGCTTGTGTCACCAGGATTTGGTGACGCATGGGAAGTTGTTGGTAAGACCACTGGGTGAACAACATCCATTGAAGAAGACGCATGTAGAAGCGGGCCAAGGGAAGAAAGGTAATGGCCGCTGCCATGAGGCCCAACACTTTCAGGACCAGTTTGGCTTGTACCTTTTTGCTGGCAAGGATGATCCACACGTGACTTTGGATATCTGAAATTCTTTGGTCTGTGAGGGTTGCTGACATCCGAACAGTGTCTAAATTTGCGCCTATGAAAGTAATAGACTGGCAGGGCAACAAGGAGGATTTTTCGTAGTTGATCGAAATTCCTGAGTGCAGAGATTTAGGGTGTAATCCCTGGCATGGAGAAGTTGATGCCTGGTGGTGGCTGAAAGGAGCCAGTCGTCGAGATATGGAAACACCTGGAATCCTTGACGTCTCAGGTGAGCCGTGACCACTGCCATACATTTGGTGAACACTCTGGGGGCTGTAGTGAGACCAAAGGGCAGGGCTCTGAATTGAAAATGACTGGACCCCAGCAGAAAGCGGAGAAACCTTCTGGAGCGTCTGTGAATTTTTATGTGATAGTATGTATCCTGAAGGTCTATTGAGCACATCCAGTTGTCTTTGCCCAGGAATGTGACCATTCGAAATCTTGTCTTTTTCACAGACTTGTTGAGTCTGCTGAGATCCAATATTGGTCTCCAATCTCCCTTCTTTTTGGGGACCAAAAAGAACCTTGAGTAGATTCCGGGCTCTGAATGGTCTGTTGTAACTGGCTGAATGGCCCTTTTGTGTAGAAGCTTTGATACTTCTAACTTTGTGATTTCCCTTAGACCGGGTGGCACATCTGGAAGGGAATTTTTGTGATTGAAGGGACTTTCCTCGAAAGGAATTTTGTAACCCTCGGATATGATCGACTGTACCCATCTGTCTTGTGAGAGGGAAAGCCAGGCTTGTGGGTACAGCGATAATCTTCCCCCGACTGCCTCCAAGGTTGGACAGTCGGGCAACACCTCAGGGATGTTGGAAGGGCTCGTCAGAGAGAGACTCTCTGCTTCCTTGGTTTTGTGGACCCCCTCTGCCTCTAGGGCGGCGTCTGTTATTATTACCCCCTCTGCCTCTAGGGGTAAACTGACCATGTGTATCCGGCGTGACTCCTTGGGATTTGCGGAACCACATCTTTCCACCCTTCTGTCCTTTGGGGTAAGGTCTAGAAGGGGTGGAAAAACAGACCCCTATGGCAGAAAGTGTCTTGCCGTCCTGCTCACACCTGGTCAATGTATCCTTCACTTGAGGACCAAACAAAGTTGACCCATCAAAGGGAGAGTTTGTGAAGGACGCCTTGAAGGAATCAGCAAAATTACAGAGCCGCATCCAGGATTGACATCTCAGAGCCACTCCTGTGCCTGCGGCTCTACTCGCTCCATCTGCTGCATACGAAATCAGCCACATGGAGGAGTTAGTTATGGAGTTAAGGATTCCTAGCTGAGAAGCAATCTTGTCTTGTGCCCCCGGAGCTGTAGGATCCTGTACTACTTCACCTAGTTCCTTAAGGATGTCCCTTTGGAGTCTGGTGAAGTGACACAAATAGTTCAGCGAACGCATGGCAAAGGTCGCTGAGGAAAACATCCGCTTACCATACCTGTCCATGGTCCTGGAATCCTTGTTAGGAGGATGGATGGGTACGGAAGGATCTGAAAGTTCCTTTTTAGTGGCGGCCGCCACCACCATGGCATCAACCGGGACACCTTTTGTAAGGAACTGCTGTTCGGAAGGGGCTGTAATAAATTTAGAAGGCCTCCTGGGAACTGGCTCTATGGAGTCAGGAGAAGCCCAAGCCTTTCGAGCGATTACCTGCATGAGGGGGTCAAAAGGCAGAGACACCCAGGAGGTGGAGGGTCGAGAACCAAACGCCTCTAGGTATACCGACTCATCGTCGGAGGGATTTATGGTGGGCCAGTTTCCCCTCTGTTTCAGGAGTTCTAGGATGTCTGAAAAGGAGACATCCTCAGAGGGGGATCTTGGGGACCCCTCCAACTCATCTAAGTCGGTATCTGAAGTAATAGACTCAGGGTAGTCTAGGTGCTTCCTCTTACAAGTCCTCTTGCGCGGAGGATCTCCTGACGGATCAGGAGAATCCTCGGAAGAGGAGGTTCCTCCCAGTGGGGAAACCTGAGGCGGTGGATCTCTCGGTCCGGGAGCAAGAGAGTGGGAAGAGATATTAACAGGCACCGTAGAGGGAGGAGCTAAAGGAATAGACTGCTGACTGAGCCCAGGGGCCAGCACACTCCTCATCACCTCGAAGGCTCCCCTCCCAGGGAGATCTGAGAGAACCCGTTCCGAAGAAACTGCGACTCCCAGGCCCACCGAAAGGGAAGGCTCTGAGGAAGATGTCGGAGCCAAGCTCACCAAGGCCGAAGCTCCAAGGGGAAGAGCGGGGTCGGGCAAGGGTCCGATGCCACTCACCCCCTCGGAGCAGACCAGGGAAGCCCGGCCACCGAATCCCTCCAAGGAAGGTCTCGAGGAGGAGATAAGAGTAGATGCTTAAGGCACAGAAGGGGGGGGGGTATCTGGCCTCAGCCATAGCAGTAACTCTTCCTGTAGACTCCAGCTCCAAACTCTGGGGTAGAGTCGAAGGAGGAATTTGAAGAGGGTGTGGACTAATAGTCGTCTGTTGAGACGGACTATGAAGCATTTGGGCTAGTGCCTGTGATCTTAACAATCTGCTTACCACTCTCTCTAAATCATGGTCTGACAACCTGGAAGACCTAGATGATCGGCTCCGATGGCTCCGCTCTGAAAGAAGAGGTGAGGCCGGAGCCGACAGTATCGGTTCCAAAGAGGGAGACCTGGACCTCTTCTTCGAAGGAACCGGGGGACCCGAAGACCGCACGGATCCAGACGGAGCCGATAACTTTTCGGCTCCGATTGTAGGTCCAGATGAATCGGCTCCAGCCGGAGCCAATACAGGCAAGGAAACAATGGTGTCTGAGCCGGTCGGCACCGACACCGAAGCCTGAGCCACATGGTGGTCGGAGCCAGTCGGAGCCGACACCAAAGTGACAGTAACAGTATCGGCACCGATAGCCATCGGTGCCGAGGATTTAGCCAAGTTAGATCGGCTCCAGCGGCCGATCTCGACTCCGGAGTCAGAGCCAAGGCCGGAGGCTTAGAAACTGAAGCCTGGACCTTGGTAGTCCTAGAAGGCTTGCCCGGAGCCGATTTTGCCGGGGAGCCCTCCGGTTTAAGGAGACCCCTTAAAATAAGTTTATTTCTCCTTTCCTGCAGGACTCTCTGGCTAAAAGAATGACAAATTGCACAGGAGTCCTGCAGGTGGAGAGGTCCCAGGCAGTATAAACAAGAAGTGTGACAGTCTGTCAGAGACATCTTCTGACAGCACGAGTCACACTTCTTGAAGCCTGAGACCCTTTGTTCTTTAGACATAGTGCTTTCAAAACAACAGTACACACACAGTCCCGAATCAGACAAGTAAAGTTAAGTATGAGAAGTAAACTCTCACACACACACACACACACACACACACACACACACACACACACACACACACACACACACACCCACACCCTAACGGGGGGGGGGATGGGAGGGAATAAAGGCCTGACTAAAAAGGTAAAGAAGGAAAAATAAAGTTAGTCAGAAAAGGCCTCACAATGTATCTAAGAAAGATAGAATTCTAAGGAAAAGAGAAAATTTTCTGATTGGGGGCTAAAGTTTAGTAATAATAAACACTTACCAGGAGCTGGTAAAAGGAGGACCTAATCAGCGAAGCGGCAAACGAGACCTGGGTACTTACCGCCTTGCATCATGGGATATGGGGCTGCCTCGAGCTGGTAAAAGTGACTCTCGAGCTTAGCAAGTGCCGAGTCGGAGCCGAGGATCGGCTCCGAACCCATCAAGCAAGAATGAAGGCGAGATTGACAACTTAACATCCATGTTTCACAAACATCATCAGTCTTGTGGGAATGTAGCAAATTCTCCAATAATAAAACTTCATTATTAATACTAATAGAATTAACAACCAGAGATGCATCAAATGTTGCTATCTATAAACTATTACATTTTCAACCTGGCAAAAATCCTGCCTTGTGCTGGTCAAATACTGCAGAATATCTACAACAAAAATTCTCTTCCTTGATCTTGACAAATGCACTCCATCCTGTCTAAACACATGTGCACAAAATTAGGTTCAGATGCTGTACACATTTCCATTTTATAAAACAGGACATGTTTTTCATTTAGGTATTAGCTCAAAAAATCTTTTCATTCAGTGACCTGACTCTCCTTTCTATATGTGATTTGAGAAAAATATATCCTGACACCAGTCCAGGCTATGCTACATAAGAAGCCCAAGTTCCCTACCAACAGTCAGTGTCCTTGCGGATGAGATCATTTGTACTGACATGAATAAAAGCAGATTTATACTTCCTTACATTAAGGCGTTCTATGGCTTGTCTCGCATTCTGCACCTGGAAAGCATAACACAATTCAATATTCATTACCTTCTCTGCAAACATAAGAATCAGTTGCTCTAAGCATTGAATCTCCAATTACAGGAATATCTTTTCTGACCAGATCTGAAGAATCTTAAAATTCTAATTCCGTAATATCTGCTCTATCAGTTGTTACAAAGGAATGATCTTCATCACTATTAGTCTGATTAATCTCACCATTTTCACTGCATATTCCATTTGCAAGCATACAGTTGTCATCCAGCTGGCTTTGTACATTCACAGCTTGAGCCATGTTGTCAATGTTCATCTTTCTCCTTTTTTCCTTACAGTAATGTTCTTCAATCCATCCACATTCAATTTTGATTTCTTTCTTTTCAGCTGCCCTTGCCTTTTTTTTTCCTTCACCTTTAGATCATGCTGCCTTTTTCTGTAGACTGAAGGTTTTCTGATAGAAAAAATATTCCCTGTAATCTGTGAATTACATAACAAAGCAGTGCCCTTTATTATGTCTTCTCTACTCTACATACATTTACCAGTTTGTTTTTCTTCCTTGTTGTTTGTTGTGAACTTCTTCCTTCCTTTTACTTTCTTCTAAACACTCTGAATCCTCAGATTGATGACTACTTTATCCACAATTCCAAAGTTGTCAGGGGGCATCATCTTGTTTCACAGGGGTTGACTGATCCTTACAGACTGCAGATGTGTTCTATTTGCTCTTTGTCTAATATTATTATTTCACCAGTCCAGTCATTAATATACGTAACAGTTTTCCAAGCCATGCCAACTGCACAAGTGCAATTGT